>NW_023144627.1:10242385-10492385 GCF_012932325.1 Thrips palmi
TTTTGGCGGGGAAGCGGCTTGGCGTCGGCTTGCCTGGGCTTGCCGCGTCGTGGGGCACGGCCTGGCACTATTCCTGAGGGACGGACGGACGGACGGACAGACAGATAGACAGACAGACAGACAGACAGACAGACAGACGGACAGACAGACAGACAGACAGACAGACAGACAGACAGACAGACAGACAGACAGACAGACAGACAGATAGACAGACCCAGAGTCGCTAAAAAGGCCTCAAACTGAACGTGTGACCCCATCAATGGATTCCTCGTTCGGAGAGCAATCCATTGGTGGGGTCACACGTTCGGTTCGAGTCCTGCTTAGCGACTCTGGACGCGTCCAGGGTTTTGGCCGCCTGCGCCGGTCTTCTGGCCCACTGTGCGCCGCCCTCATCACGGCACCACCGCGCTCCCCATCGGTCCGTGCCGCCACGGCCCGACGACCGCCGCCGCCGACCCCAGTGCACCTCTATCCATCGCTCTCGCGCGGATTCCGCGCGGTCCAAGTCGCCATCCGCCTCAATCCACCCTCCCCTCTCCTCCCTCTCCCCCTCCCCTCCCCTCCCGCGAGGCGCGCGCCGCCGCGACTACAAGTCATTTATAGCGGTAAGTTACGGCGCAGGGGAGCTCGGTCCGGAGCTCACAGCGGGACATGTGGCGTGGTAGTTAGGGGTGGTTCGGGTGGGGGTGGGGGTGGTCGCGGCACCGCGTCGGCGCCGAGGCCCGCAAAGCGAAATAGGCGCCTAAGATCTACGCACCGGAACTCCGATTCATGAACCCCGACTGATGTAACATCGACATCAGTCGAAACTCACCATGAAACCGGCCCCACGCTGGAGTCGAACGTGAGCCCGTTCAGCCGGCGAGCGGACACGCTAACCACTGAGCTAACTCGTCACGCGCAGCCGTCGCGCGAATACGGCCTGCGTCATTTCGCGTGTAACGCGCAGAGCAAGAGTGAGAAAAAAACGGGCAAGGACGAAAATTGGACGAAAATCCTTCGGCATTGCAAAGAGTCAGTCCGTCCCGTAGCAGTCCTTGACGCGTCGCGCCGCCTCGGCCAGCTCCCTGTAGACTGATTCCGAGAGTCGGTTTCGTCGCTCTGTCTCTCTCGCACTCATGGGACGTCCCGTGCAGGTGCGAGAGAGACAGAGCGACGAAAACGACTCTCGGTCTGCAGCTCCCTGGGGCCGGCAGGCCGGCGGCCCGCGCATGTGTCGCCATATGCTCCTATCATCCGCACGCGTCGCAGCGACGCCTCGCCACCCCACCCCAACCCACCTCGGCCGCCAGGCCCGCCAGGCCCGCAAGGCCTACCCTCCGAACAGATCCACTCCAAATTGCGCCAAAGCCGAAGCTCATTTGCATCCGCGTCACAATATTTTACATAGGTGACTTGCTTTCTGGCCGCCTGGCGGTGCGCGGACTGATTGACCGCCACGACGAGCACGGCCTCGAGGACGGCGACGAAGAGGCTCGAACAGCGCGCGCCAGAGGCGGATCCAGAGAGGGCCCGAGAATGGGGCAGAGTAGCACTGTTTGCCGACTTGGAGAGGAAAAGTCTGGCTTTTTGCCTGACAGTCCAATAAGCCAATAAGCCTAGGTTGGTCAGATGTCCTTTTGCCCATCCACTGGAGGATCCAGTGCCACGCAGTGGACCAGAAGGCCGGCGGCCAAAACTTTCGACGCGTTTCGAGCTCCAGAGCTACTAAGCAGGGCTTGAACAAAGCGTGTGACCCCACCAATGGATCCTCATTCGGAGAGCAATCCATTGGTGGGGTCACACGTTCGGTTCGAGTCCCATTTAGCGACTCTGGAGCTCCAAACGCGTCCGGCATTTTGACCGCCTCCACCGGTCTTCTGGCCCACTGTGCGCCGCCCTCCACGCCGAAGGGCTCCTTGGCTCCCCCGTCTCGTCGGCGCCCCGTCCATCACCAAGTCCAGGCGGTCCAGCCGGCCGGCCGGCACCGCGTGTTCGTGTCATAGTGGCCGGTCGGCCTGTCCCGCCCGCACGTCCAGCAGCCGCAGCCCCACGCACCCCGCCCCGCCCCGACCGCCGCGCTCCAGCAGAGATATAAAAAAAAATGCACGACACGGAGAGAAAAAAAAAAGAAAACACTCTGTGCCTCCCTAACAGCAAGCAAAGCGCGACATGACGCACACTTCCGCCCTCCCAGCGCAGGGAGAGGGAGAGAGGGAGAGAGGGAGAGAGAGAGAGAGAGAGAGAGAGAGAGAGAGAGAGAGAGAACAGCTTCGCCGTCTGCGAGTCCTACGCTGCGAATTTTACCGGCAAGGCATCGACGCGGCAGCCAACACCGAACGCCTTTCTTGTCATACGTAACACTTTTCGCGGCGCTCACCGCCTCGCACTCGCACATACACATGCACAGGCTATCTCTCTCTCTCTCTCTCACACACACACACACACACACACACACACAGGGGCGTAACTGCCGCCCGTTCCGCGCAATACCCGACCGCAGCGGGACTCCGGGCGCGCGCGGTTCCGGGGGAGGGGAAAGGATAGGGGGAGGGGGGCAAAGGGCACGAGGTTGTTGCATTCTCGCCAGGCAGCCAGCCCGCCAGCCGGAAGCAGGGTGGAAGAGGGCATTTCCGGTCCAATCTCGGGGGGATCTTTCCTCTGCCACGGCCCCGCCCCGCCCGGCCCCGCCCCCGCCCCGCCTCGCCACAAAGCTACAGGCTGGTCCCAAATTCTAATCGGGGGAGTATCGGCGTCGCGCCAGCTGCGGGCACACCCACACGCCCCGCCCCGCCCCGCCACGCCCCGCCCCGCCCCACCCCGCCCCGCCACGCCACACTCGTCCTCTGGCAGCTCTGGCGACAAAAGGAGTCGTTTCGGGGCTCCGCTATTCGCTATCAATCTCGCGGCGATGGGATTTGTTCCGCGGTCGCGCTTCCAGCCCCGCGCACAGTGTCAGCCGCTTCAGCCCCTCCAACCCCTTCAACCCCTCCAGCCGCTCCAACCCCTCCAACCTAACCGCTCCAACCCCTCCAGCCCCTCCAGCCCCTCCAGCCCCTCCAACCCCTTCAGCCCGTCCAGCCGCTCCCAACCCTCCAACCTAACCCCTTCAACCCCTCCAGCTGCCCTAACCCCTCCAGCCGCTCCAGCCCATCCAGCCTCTCCAAACCCCTCCAACCCTCCAGCCCCCGAGTCTCCCCGCGGATATTTCCATCAATGGAAACCCACTGCCTGGCCCGGTCCCACCATACTGCCCAGTGAAAATAACCGACGCACGCAAAACGCGCAGAACGTGTGTGGCGGCCCGCCGGAGAGGAAACAGGAAAACCGGAAATGCGGAGCCCTCTGGGGTGAGCGCCCTCTCTCTCTCTCTCTCTCTCTCTCTCTCTCTCTCTCTCTCTCTCTCTCTCTCTCTCTCTCTCTCTCTCTCTCTCCCTCTCACGGGGCGTGACGTATGGGTGCGAGAGAGACGCTGGCATGAGAACAGGCACCTGCAGCAGGGTGCATGCGTCAGGCTCTCGTCACCGTCAGGTCCAGCACATGAGTGCAACAAGGACACGCGGTCAAGATGAAACAGTGTTGTGGGAGGACGCAACTCGGTATAGGGAGACAGCGTCGGTGACAGCGGGGCCTTGCCGGCGGACGGCCTACACTGGAGGGAGTCCGCCGATTGACTCCGGGCGAGGCCCACCTGGAGCACGCCTTGAAGGCCGTGACGAACCACGCGACGAACTCGGCATCAGAAAAAAAAAACACGAAAAAAGACAAGAATGTTGTTGCGGCGCCGCGACGTCCTATTCCGGACACGTATCCCGTTTCTTACATGTCATTCGCCGAGTTAGACGGCAAGATTGGATTGAAATGGCACGCCGTGCCGTGGCGTGGCGTGCGAGCCGCGTGGCGTGCCGCGGCGCCCCTCCTTCGGCCTGCGGCACGTCAAGAAGGCCGCCGCCCCGCTGCAGCCACTGCACGGCCAAAGCGCCACGGCACTGTAGCCACGCCGCACCGGCAGCACGGCGGCACGAGGTCCGAGATAAATCACATTTTGGCCGCGAGGGTGCAGGGGGGGGGGGACCGCCCCGCTCTCTTGGCTGCTGCTGCTGGTGCTTTCCCTCCCTTTTCAAGCGCCGTCGACGGACCGGCCCGGCGCCCCTGCGCCGCCCCCGCGCCGCCCCCGTCCGCTGCTGACAGCTTAAATTTTTGAACGGCGGCGGCGCGCCTGCACGGAAGGGGCTGCTGCGGTTCTTGTGAAGTTCGGCCATGCCGCCAACGCGCACCGCGCTCCCCCCACCCCCACCAATCACTCTCTCCTCTACTTCCATCGTCTCTCTCTCTCTCTCTCTTCTCTCTCTCTCTCTCTCTCTCTCATACATTTCGTTTCCTCTGTCGGACACACACACACACACACACACACACACACGCACGCACACACACACGCACACGGGGAGCTTGGCCATGGCGGCGCGACTTTCGCGCCAGCAGCGAGACGCTTGCAGCAGCACTGCAGGAAATAACCACAACAAAAGTACACAATTTCTGGCAAATTTTTATCATTTTTATTGTACTTTCAAAGTACAACATTGTTGTCAAAGTACAATGACCGGCTGACGAGTGCTGGGCATGCAGCCTCGTTTGGTTTGTACAATTCTCGTTGTACTTTCTACAATCCCTGTTGTACTTTTATTGTACAGTTTTTGTTGTACATTTGTTGTACTCTTCACACTTTTTCTTGCAGTGAGGTTCGCTATGTCCCTCTGTCTCTCTCACTCACAACCTTGCGGCACGCCCCATGAGTGCGAGAGAGGCAGACAGAGCGGCGAAAGCAGAGATTCAGCCGCTGCAGTGTGGCAGTCTGCCGGCCCAGGGCTCTGCGTCGCTTTGCGCGGCGCAGCTTCGCGTCGTCTGCTGCTGTCGTGCGATGCATTTGTCCCGCCAGACAGAACCGCACATTGGCGATGCGGCCACATATGTGCGCTCCGCTTCCCCCCCCCCTCCCCCCCTCCTCCAGGGCGCCGCAATATCCAGAGGGCGCGCCGCGGCGCCGGAAGCGACGCAATAAAATTGGCCGAGACGTTGCACACGCGTCGCGCGACGCAGCAGTGCGCGGCAGGCTCGACGGTGGCGGCGCCTCGTCGCGCGGCTCGCTGTCTCTCTCGCACCCACGCGGCCGCGGCGGCCCGCGTACGGGTGCGAGAGAGACGGAGCGACGATTTTCTTTCGGAATCGGCCCGCTTCAGCCCAGCAGCAGCAGAACGCACCGATATTATGACGCGATGGCAACAATGCTGCTGCAGCGTCACGGGGAGGTGGCACCGCTAGCGCCAGGAGGTTAGTGGTGGCAACCCTAGTCGCCGAGCCGGATGACCGCCGGAGGGTGCGCGGCAATGAGGGCCAGAAGACCGGTGGAGGTGGTCAAAATCCCGGACGCGTTTTGAGCTCCAGAGTCGCTAAACGAGACTCGAACCGAACGTTTTACCCCACCAATGGATTGCTCTCCGAATGAGCAATCCATTGGTGGGGTCACACGTTCAGTTCGAGTCCTGTTCAGCGACTCTGGAGCTCAAAACGCGTCGTGAGTTTCGGCCACCTGCGTCGGTCCTCTGGCCCACTGTGGGTCCCCTTCTTGGCGGCGTCCAGCCTAAAGCAGTGCTAGGCGCTGCTAGGCGGCGTCCCGGACGAAAGTTGGTCCCGCCGGCCATACGGTGTCGTCCGGCCTTCCCGTCGGCGTGCCACCGCCTGCTGGCGCACGGCGGCACGGCGGCACGGCGCGCATGGAGTTGTCCAGGAGGAAGCCCTGGCCCTGGTCCTGGTGGGGCTGCCCGAGGGGGCTGCCCGACCCATCTCAAGCCCGGGGCACGCCGGACCGCACTATCTCTCTCTCTCTCTCTCTCTCTCTCTCTCTCCTCTCACTCGTGCGGGTCGCTCCGTAAGTGTGTGTGAGAGAGAGAGAAAGAGAGAAAGAGAGAGAGAGAGAGAGAGAGAGAGAGAGAGAGAGAGAGAGAGAGAGAGAGAGAGAGAGAGGGAGAGAGACCCGCTGGACGGAGTGAGTCGTCGGCCCGTCCCGAACCCCCAAGAATGCGGACCATATCCCCCTAATCTCCGTACGGAGAGTAAACTTAAATTTGAAATTCCGGATCCCGGCCCTGAGCTGTGGTTGCGCCTGTTGTGCCTCCGGACGGACCCCCTGCGTCGCCTGCCTCCAGTGAGACGCATTTTTCTCCCTTTCCTGTGTCTTTTCTTTTTCTTTATTTTTTTTTCTCCTGCTTGCTCGACAACTTGCCGCTCGCCAGGTACGCTTGACGGGCCGGCTTGCCCCCCCCCCCTCGCTGCTGCAACTCTCGTCGACGCCGCGCCTCGCGTACGACCGTACGACTTTCGGCAGTAGTACAAGGTCAAAATGAGAAACTTGGCCGGGCGCAATACGTCAACCTCAGCAGCAATTTTTCATACGGACACTTTTTCCCCCTCTTCCTCTTTTTTTACGGCGCAGCCTGGCCGGTGTGCGTTGGCAGCGTTCGTGCTGTCTCTCTCGCGCCCACGCGGAACGCTCAATGCGTGTGAGAGAGACAGAGCGCGGACAGTGGCGCGGCCAAACCGAGCGAGCCGGCGCCTTGCACAGTGGGCCAGAAGTGGAGGCGGCCGAAATCCCACGCGCAGTTTGAGCTTTAGAGTCGCTAAATGGAGTTCGAACCGAACGTGTGACCCCGCCAATGGATTGCTCTCCGAGCGAGGAATCCATTGGTGGGGTCACACGTTTGGTTCGAGTCCTGTTCAGCGACTCTGGAGCTCCAAACGCGTCTAGAGTTTTGGCCGCCTCCACCGGTCTTCTGGCCCACTGTGCCTTGGTGACTTGCAGCAGGTGGAGCAGGCGCCACGCCGCGCACGCCCCTCCCTCCTGCGGCCCCAATAAGAAACAGAGCGTAATTGCCCCCGTAAGCGACCTCTGAACGCCGGGACGCCGGGACGCCAGGGCCAGGGCCTCCACGGCCTCCACCACGGCGCAGCATGCGCGGCACGTCGACGTCCTGCTCCTCCTCAAGCACTAGGAGAGGACGGACCTCTGGGGAAATTCCCACCAGTTCTCTGGAATTAGCCAGGCGGAGCGCCCCGCCCCGCCCCGCCCCGCCCCGCCCCGCTACTCGTCCGGCGCACCTTGCCTTGTACCGCCTCGCCGTGGTGCTGCGCCCTGGCCGCCCTGGCCCAGCCAAACAAGACCACCAGGCAGGCCAAACCGAGCCCGGCCCGGCCTGGGCCCCGCTCACCCATTGCCCCAGAGAAACTTCTAACGAATGAACCAACAGGCGGCCCATACACCCTCCTGCAAGACAATGACTGTCGCTGGTTCAACTCCCGCCGACGGCAAAGTCGCGGGCGGTCCTCCATCCCGGCAACCAAGGCCGCCGCGCTCCGCCACCCTGCCGGCGAGGGCGGACGGGCGCGAGCAACTTTCCCTGCTTTTCTATGCACCTCTCTGCCGGCTAGCAGCCAACTAGCCAAAGGAGCCACCGACCCAACAGGAACAGGACAGCTCCCCGCTTACACAATTCATTCACCATTTCCCGTCATATTTTCTCAGTGTGGTCCGAGGGGTGACACACTGTAAAATTTTGTGTACAATGATTGTGTGGATGTGCAAGATTTCTGGCGTTTTCGCCACACATGTTGCCTACTTACAGGCGATTTTGCCACCTTAATGTGGAATGTGGCCAAATTTTATTCCAACGAATGTGGGAAGCTGCCACCCCCCCCCCCCCCTCGGTGTGGTCGATGTTTCCCACCTAGTAAGCACCATGCAACGCGTCCTTCTCTACTCCCCGTGTTGCTCTATGTTGTTGTTGTTCCCCGTGAGCTTCATGCTCCTGCTGTTGTTGTTGTTGTTGTTCCACGGGTACTTTTTTTTTTTTTTTTTGGGCATCGCCACCGCCACCTCATCTCATCCCGGGGATGGACTTGTCGCGAGACCCTTTCATATTCGCCGTCGTCGTCGTCGCCGTCGTGTCTCGGTTTTGTCCGCGAAACGTTCCATGGCGGGCGCGGGGGAGGGGGGGGGGCGCAGAGGGGGCGGGGGGCTCCGCTGCCGCCGACACAGGACAATAAGGGAGTGTGGCGGGGCGGTTTGATGCGTACAGTGCACAGTGCAACAGACGGCAGGATAAACGCGGCGCCTCCGCGGCCCGGCCGCCCTGTGTATGATAATGCCAAGAGCCCCGCGAGGGGCGCGGCGTCGCCCGGCACGACCGACCGGGACGCCAGCCCACCTCCGTCTCTCTCGCACTCGCAGGGGAGGGGCGCGACCGACCGGGACGCCAGCCTACCTCTGTCTCTCTCGCACTCGCAGGGGAGGGGCGCGACCGACCGGGACGACAGCCTACCTCTGTCTCTCTCGCACTCGCGGCCAGGGGGGCGGTCCGTCGGGGTGCGAGAGAGACGGGATGTAAAATGTCCCGGGGTGGAATCCGACAGCGAGCAAACTGGTTCCTGTTCCCCGCAACCGCCAGACGGCCGGCACGTTCCTAACCACCCCAAACTTTCGCATCCGCGTTTCTTTAAAGTGTGTTTTCTCTTTCGCTTCTTTTTTTTTTTTAACTTCACGCGCGCG
Organism: Thrips palmi; assembly: GCF_012932325.1. Taxonomy (NCBI): domain Eukaryota; kingdom Metazoa; phylum Arthropoda; class Insecta; order Thysanoptera; family Thripidae; genus Thrips; species Thrips palmi. The sequence goes on from NW_023144627.1 coordinate 10,250,964, forward strand.
GCCTTCCTCCCCCTCCTCCGCTTGTTTCGCCATCGTTTCTAATCAACTGCTTCTGCGAAGTTTCCTCCCGGCCGTGCGGTGACGCGCGCGACTTTAACTTTGAGTGAGCAGCGTCGCCACCGTCGCACTCGCATAACTTGGGATCCCCCGCCGCCTGTTTTTCCCGCCGAATTTCCGTGCCGTTAAACCGCCGCGACGTTCGACGCCGCGGTGGCTGCAATCCGCTCAGCGGCATCAGCAGCGAAGGGCGACGGGGTCAGGAAGGAGAGAGAGAGAGAGAGAGAGAGAGAGAGAGAGAGAGAGAGAGAGAGAGAGAGAGAGACCCGTTCCCGCTTCGTTCTCACCGTCGCGCTGCAAGGTTGGAGGCTGCAGGCGCTACAATGGACACTCGAGCCAAAAGGCACTCCGCCCGCGTGCGAGCAGCGAGCCCCCCGCCTGCCCCCGCCCCCCTGGGGGCTCCAACCGGTTCAAGGGAGGCACGGGCTGCACCTTGCCCGGACTGGCCGGGCCTGGCCGCTGGGGTGGGTTGATCGTTACTTTAAGTGTTGATCATTTGGCGTGTTTCCATTGCCGTAAGATTCGGCAGTTGGCGAACAGCGACGCGAAAAGAAGGGCCTTCAACGCCAGCGCTGTGCTACATCACAGAGAGAGAGAGAGCGAGGGGAGGGGGGAGTACAACGCCAGTGTCTGCGACTACCAGGTGCACTGAGACGCAGTTATCAAACAACGAACGTAATAATGACATTGAGGTAAGTACAGGCGACTTGCAGTGAGGCTACGGCTCATTGGCTCAACCCTAACTGACTCAACCAATATATCTGCATCAATATTTAAAACCTGATAATTTTAAAAACACCAAGTGTATTAAAATGGGTGTGTATATCAGTTGGCCTCAGCCAGTTGACCCACCGACCCATAATTCCATCCCGGCCGGCGCGCTGATTGGGTGCTGCGGTTTTGCGGCGTTGCTTTGCGGCATTTCGCGAACACAAGCCACCCCACCTGTCTGTCTGCCTGTCCGTCCGTCTGTCCGCTCGCCCCAAGTGGCTGCGGTGCCGTCTAGGTCCTCGGCGACCCCCTTCGCTGAGCTGCAGAGAGTGTGGTCGTCTCTTTTCCCCTTATCGTAATTGCACAGCCGCATTTATCGACGCGATGACGTCAACATCGTCACGCACCATGACGTCGACATCGTCACCATGACGTCCACATCGTCACGAGGCCGTCAACATCGTCGCAATAACGTCAACATCGCCACGATGACGTCATCACGCCGACATCGTCCTCATTCCGCGACGCGATATTAATTCAACGTAATTCCGGGCCGGCCCCCTCAGGGCAGCCGAGTACTTCTTGTCCGCCTCTTTTATTTTCCATAGCCCGGCCCGAGGCGAGTCCATGTAATAATGCCGGAGTGGCGGGGGAGGGGGAAGGGGGAGGGGGAGGGGAGGGCACCGCTCGAAATGACGTGCAATAAGCGGCCGCACGAGATGCAAGATCTACATCCCACCCCATCGACAACGCCGTGCCGCCCTCTCGGCCGCCCTGCCGCGCGCACCGCACCCCGCACCTTGGCAGACCGATTCCGAGGGGCGTCCCGTATAGGTTAGAATAGGTTCCTGGCCCCTTGAAAGGCCGCCTCTGGACCCACCACTGGGTTTGGGGGCGCACGGTGAGCCAGAAAACCGGCGCAGGCGGTCAAAACTCTAGACGCGATTTGAGCTCCAGAGGCGCTAAGCAGGACACGAACCGAGCGTGTGACCCCATCAATGGATTCCTCGTCCGAAGAGCAATCCATAGGTGGGGTCACGCGTTCGGTTCGAGTCCCATTTAGCGACTCTGGAGCTCAAAACGCGTCTCGAGTGTGTTGGCCCACTGTGGGGCGGAAGCGCAGCGACACTGCCTCCTCGAGCGCTGCACCGCCGCCACTCCAGTGCGTCTCGAGACATGACGTGAGTCTCAGAGTCTCGAGGAGCAGCGAGGGCAGACGCGCTAAATCACGCTCGACCTCCCCCGACCCCGCCCCGCGTGTGACACTCACGTCCGAGGGTATCATCATAACAACCTGCACGCCCGAGGTGTGTGTGCGTGCGTGTGTGCGTGTGTGTGTCCCGGTGAAAGGGCCACTAGCGGTAGACGGCACCTCCTCCTGATAAACTATACGCACGCCCCCTTATTCAACCAACCCCCTGGCTCGCTGCGCCGGCTGCGCCCGCCCCACCTCCGTCTTACCCTTTTTCCAAACTGAGAGGGGAGGGGGGCGGGCCCGTTCCAGTGGGCACACCGAGGCTGCAGCGCGCGGCCATGGGGCGGCCATAGGGCGGCCAGGGCGGCCAGGCCAGGGGGTTGCCTGCATCTCGCGGGGGGCGGCGGGAGGCACTTCTTCATCTTGATTTAAAGCGGGGCCCCTGCTGCCGCCGCCCCCCCCCCTTTCCCCCATCCCCCCTCGTCGCCCCGGGGCGCGTGCCCTTCGCTCTTGGCTGCTCTTGGCCCGGTTGGCTCGCACCGGGACGCAAACGACCGTAAAGCCGCAAAAAAGAGAGAAAAGAACAGGAAAAAAAATTGCATTTTTTTCTTTCTATGTTATTTTGTTTTACTCCCCCGAAAATTGGAATAAACTCTATAATAATGTCCTTGGGCGGCGATATCCAGTGGAAGGGCTCGTGACGTCGCGGCGTCCGCCCCGGGCAGGCCAGGGGGCAGCCTGCAGTGTGCTCACCTGAAACAGAAGGAGCAGCGTGTCAGGAACAGCGCTTTTTCGCCATCACAGAGGTTAGGTACACGTGAAAAAAAAAACAGCCGTTTTTTGTTGAGTTGTGTTTTTTTCGACATTGATAACTTGCTATGCAGCGCCACCGTTAATTTATTGACAGTGCACGTGCCAGCAGACTGATTCCGAGAGTCTTTTTCATCGCTCTGTCTCTCTCGCACCCGTGGGACGCCCCGTGAGTGCGAGAGAGACAGCGACGAAATCGACTCTCACTCTGCAGCGTGACGCGCATGCAACCCGACCAAATGTCGCACTTTCCCTTCCACACCGCGGCCACTCGGCCAGCGGTAATATACCGCGCCACGGCGCCAAATTTAATTGGCTTTCTGTTTCCGCGGGTTCTTCCCGTCCCAACAAAAACAACATCATCAACAACAACAAGGCACTTCGCTTATCGCCCCTCACGGGCAACAACAAACAGGACGCGCGCGAAAATCTGCGTGCGGAAATTCGTTAAAGTTCACGGATCACTGCCTAAAGGCCTGGAGGCCCCAAAGCGCGCGCCGAACAAGAGCTAATCTAGGGGGGCGAACACGGGGGGCGCATAGGTCAGGTGCGGAGCGAGGGGGCGGGGAGGGGGAGGGGGAGGGGTGGCCGCCAGCCAATGGCGCGTGCATTATCCGTCGGCCCGTCGCGTCGGGGAGCAAAACCGGAAGTAATGCGAGATTTATGTGCCGGGGGTCCCTGGCCCTCCTGGCCCTCCTGGCCCTTGCATGCAGGCCTAGGCCTCTCCAGGACCCCACGGCCTCCAGCACGGCCTCCAGCACGGCCCCCAAACCCCCCAACCCCCCCGCCATCAACACCGAGAGCTCGTTAGCTGGGACGATCCCAAGATGAGATTTAGATTCCTTGTGAAATTTAAGGCAGCCGTGCAGAGCTGACATATTGGCAATTATTGGCTTTCAACAACTGACTTTTTTGACGAATTAATTGTCCCATACAGTACCTTTCCGGCTCAAAATCACAAGTCCTTTCCACACTCCCGATAGGCGAGCGATCACCTTTTGTCTTCATCGCGCAAATTCGCAGACGAACAAACCGATGCGGCCCGCTTGACCCAATTACCTTTAGGACGCGTCGCTAGGGGGAGGAGAGGGGAGGGAGGGGGGGGGGGGGGGAAAAGGGGAGGGGGGGGGGAAAGGGGGTGGAGGGGAGGGAGGGGAAAGGGGTGGAGGGGAGGGAGGGGAAAGGGGTGGAGGGGAGGGAAAGGGAATTGGGAGAGGGGATCGTGGGTGGGGTCGCCGGACCGGCACCGTTCATCGTCTCCAGGGGTTTGTCGTACTCAATTTTCATGGAAGCAAAGTTACGTAAATCAGGCGGGGCTTCCGTAACATGACGTCCTTCCGTCGCGCCGCCTCGGCTTCCTGGAGGACCTGGAGCCGGCCCTGGAGGACCCTTGGAAGTCCTGGAGCACCTGGAACGACACCGCGCGCACCGAACGGCGTCTATTTTTAATTCACTTCTGATTTGTCTTTGTTACTTGGCTTTTATTTCCCTGCGAGACGGGGACTGATGGCGGGCCTTGAATTGAAGCGCGCTACTCGTTATCCCGGCCTTTTCTCTCTCTCTCCTCTCTCTCTCTCTCTCTCTCTCTCTCTCTCTCTCTCTCTCTCTCTCTCTCTCTCTCTCTCTCTCTCTCTCTCTCTCTCTCACCTGTGCGGGACGCCCCACGAGTGCGAGAGAGACAGAGCGACGAGTAATGACTTTTGGAATCAGCCCGCTGCCAGCGACTCGCCGCGGCGGTGCGAGGTGGCAACGCCAAACTATCCCCGAATCTCGCGCGCGAAGTTGCCCCGCGCCTTTTCACAAAAAGCGTCGCTTTAATTAACGCGAACCGCGGCACGGGGAAAAAGGGGGAGGGGAGGGGGGGGGGGGGGGGCAGCCCCCCGTGGGACCGGTCCAATTGAAAGGCCGCGGAAAGGCAGCGCCCGTATTTACCGCCGCGCCACCGCGACTCGGCTGCAAAAGCGACTGATTCCGAGAAGATTTTTCGCTCCGTCTCTCTCGCACTCGTGGACCGTCCCGTGAGGGTGCGAGAGAGACAGAGCGACGACTCCTCGGAGTCGGTCCGGAGGAACGGCGCCCATTCATCGCCGCGTCGCAGTGAGACGCGGACAACTCGAGGCGTGCAGCGCAGGGCGGCGCAGGGCCAGGTTGGTCAGGATCATTTTGAACGGTAGCGCCCTCTCGCTCGCACTCGTAGGGAGGGGGCGCCTCACGGAGGGAGGGGAGAGAGAGAGGGAGAGAGAGAGAGAGAGAGAGAGAGAGAGGAGAGGGGGAGAGAAGAAGAGAAAAAGGGGAGAGAGAGAGAGAGAGAGAGAGAGAAGAGAGGAGAAAAGAGGAGAGAGAGGAAGGGGAGAGAATAAAAAAAGGGAAAAATTTGTTCTGTCCCTTGATGGCAAAATCGTGAATGATATTTCCATCACTTTCAAATGATGACAATTTCATCACAAACTGATGACATTTTCATCAAAGCTCCTATAATTATTGTATGGGCCTGACAAAAATGTCATCAATTGTTTTGATGTCATCCTTATAAGGACAATTAGCCTTGAAATTGTCATCAAGTACATCAAAAGTTTTCACAGTGAGTAGAGCGAGAAGAGAGACAAAAGAGAGCGGAGAAAGGAGAAAGGGAGGGGGAGAAAGGGACAGCGGACAGAGGGAAGGAGAGAGGAAAGAGAGCGGGGAAAGGAGGAAGGGAGGGGGAGAAAGGGACAGCGGACAGAGGGAAGGAGAGAGGAAACCGGTGTTGGCAATCAGAATACAGGGCAGGGCCTGGCAACGATGTGGCCGAGGCACCTCGGCCGCGTCAAAAGCCGCTGCTGTAGTTGTTACTGCGTTTGCTGCAGTTCATTTCGTTATTTAAAGTCGCCCGCAAGAAAGGTGCGCCGAAAAACCGCGAGCGGCGCGCCATGGCTGCGCTGGGCGCTCTCGGTGAAAGGGACTCACACAGCATAATCACTCCGCCTAATGGGGGGCGACAGCGCGTGAAAGCCACTCGCCTACCTGCCGAGCGCTTCAGAGGAGTCGTTTTCGTCGCTCTGTCTCTGTCGCACTCACGGGGCTCTCCGTAAGGGTGCGAGAGAGACAGAGCGACAAACCGCTCTTCTGAAATCGCTGGGCTGTTACTGCATCGCCCGGCATCGGCACAGCACGATGGCGTCGGTTTGTTCGTTTTCAGTTGAAACTCGGTCGCGCGGAAAGGAGGTGTCTGAAGGGAGGAGGGGGCCCTCGCCCTCGGGGGCTCTGTGAGCTACTCCACACTTGCAGTGTGGGGGCTGCAAATTCACACGTCCCTGCAAGTGCGGAGATCTTCACTCTTGCTTTGCCAGTGTTAATGGTGAAAACGGTTCCTTGTTTTCCCAGGAACTCCCTGGAAATCGCCTATGCCTTCACCATTGGCTTCCAGGCGCTTCCAGGGAAAACCAGGTTCCGTTTTTACCTTGTTATTTAAAAAAAAAAACAAAAAAAAAAACGATAAACTTTGCATGAATTTTTGTTTGGAAAATTTTTTAGCTGTTAAGATCTCGGGAGTTGACACTGGCCGACACAGAGGTCATCTGACGTGCTAAATACAAGATGAAGCTAGCAATTTCCTCCGTCAGAAAGCGCCACTGTCACCGCTGCCTCCGTCTCGCGCGCTCGAGTGGCAGAATAATATGTGCCCAATGATGCTTCCCCGTTCCCGGCCGCTTGTTTCGCCCGGAAAATTAGTTCATCCTGAATGAAACCGTTTTCATTCTCCCCCGCACTTGTGTGACAAAAGACTTTGCGAACAAAGAACCACCCTCTCCCGTTTCGATCCCATTTTTTTGCAGTTTCTTTTTTTTTTCGTAATCCCAGCACCGCTTTTGGCAGCGCTGTACGCCTTTAGCAGGATGACTACTCGGCCTGCAGCGGGCTGATTCCTTGTCTCTCTCGCACTCGTGGGGCCACGGGCCTGGGCGTCAGAGAGAGACAGAACCGCTCCACAGGGCGAGGGGCGAAAACGCTCATCCAGAATTCGTCAGATTGACTAATTGCAGCAGTATTCGCCGGCTATTGTAAGCCGCGCCCATTCAGCCCTTGTTTTGACTTATTGAGATGTGATCCATCACGCCTCTGTGTGTGTGTGTGTGTGTGAGAGAGAGAGAGAGAGAGAGAGAGAGAGAGAGAGAGAGAGAGAGACAGAGACAGAGAGTGAATGTCAGCGTGTGTGAGGGAGAAACGGTCCCAAGTGTGAGTGAGTGGCGCGCGCGGGTTCTAAATGGGACCGATTTTACATCATTGATAGAGAGACAAAGAGATACATATTAAGAGTGCGGAGATTTATTGAGAGAGAGCGCGGGAGTCGGTCCGGTCCGGGCTGCGCTGTGCTGGCTGCGCTGTGCTGGCTGCGCTGCAGGAAACGGATGAACACATTCCTGGCCCTACAATGGAAGCCCATTATCAGAGGAAGAGAGGGCGGCCACTCCATTTCGCACAGTCGCCCTCGTTCGGACCGTTTCCAAATTTCACGCACGTCTGGCCGCTTTCAGAGGAGCCGAGGATCAAAACCCGGTGTGCAACTTTTTCAAAAATTATTTTTCGTAGAAAGAGTTTCAGATATTTTTCCTTCAGCAAAATATGATGCAGATTTGAATTTGAGCGGCACTTTTCTCTATTATTTCTGGGGAAAAATTAAGATACATTTGGCAAATACCCTTTATGTTGCACTGTTTTATTTGTGCACCCTGAAAACCTTTCAAACTATTTTAGGTCTTACACACAAAAGCAGCTTGTTACAACAAAGTATTTTGAGCATTGACACCTCAGATTACGGAGAGAATACTTCGCAACTTACAAACTATATCTTCGTACTACAAACTAGCTAGTTTGTACCTTACATGTACACAAAACACTTCGTAAAATTTTACGCTTCTCGCCACCGTACGCGGCTGTTTTTAAACCTTTTTTTTTCGACCCCGGGGGCACACTACTCGATTGTCGGGGACATCAAACCGGCTCCTCGAGGCCGCCGCCGGGGCACTCTATAGTCTAATTACCTACTCAGGGGCCTCTCTTTATTTTAAGGGCCACGCGTCCTCCAGAGACAAAGGCGTCCTGGACGGGGTCCTGGACGGAGTCCTGTACGGGGCCCGCCTGGAGCGAGCTGCCGCGGGTGCGCTTCACCACGCAAAGAGGATCACACGAGTGTGGTGGAAGGGGTGATGGGGGCCGCCGCACAGTGGGCCAGAAGATCGGTGAAGGCGTCCAAAAGTCGAGACGCGTTTTGAGCTCGAGAGTCGCTAAACAGTGACTCGAACCGAACGTGTGACCCCACCAATGGATTCCTCGTTCGGAGAGCAATCCATTGGTGGGGTCACACATTCGGTTCGAGTCCCATTTAGCGACTCTGGAGCTCAAAACGCGTCCGGGATTCTGGCCCACTGTGCGCCGGCTTGAAGCAGCGAAGCCGAGCGACGCGCAGTGTAGCTGAGGACACGCAGGACATGTTGCCTGCCTAGGCCACGTCGCGGCTTGTGGGGCATTCATCGTTAAAGAGGCTGCGCCAGACTGAGTGAGTGAGTGAGTGAGTGAGTGAGTGAGTGAGTGAGTGAGTGAGTGAGTGAGTGAGTGAGTGAGTGAGTGCGCGAGGTATGGCGAAGCCAACAAAGCGCACGAAGGTGGTGCTTCAATGACGTACCAACAGCGCATTCGCTTTTCACACACACACACACGCGCACACACACACACACATACACACGCACACGCACACACACACACGCACACACAAGAGTCCTGCCATGCTGAGTGTTGCTGCAGTGGCAACAAGAGAATGCACACGTCGCCCCGGGTGCAGCCATTTGCCGATCAAGGGGACAGGTACAAATTGAATGGCTCTCCCATCACGTGTGTGTGTGTGTGTGTGTGTGTGTGTGTGTGTGTGTGTGTGTGTGTGTGTGTGTGTGTGTCGCTGCGTCAGACTGGAGGCAGCCTCCGCATCGGCCCAAAGGTGACGCTCTGCGCCACACCCGGCGGGGCTTGGCGGGGCGCCGCCCCACAAGGCCCCACCGCACCGCGCCGCCGCGCCTGGCTGGCTGGGCCCGGCTGCGCCGCTCGTGACTTGACATAAGCTTCATTAAGTTAAGTTTTCCTCTGCTGCAGTGCGCAAAGCGTCGCAAAGCGGCGCGCGGCAGCCGCCGCAGTCTGGCGCCGCCAAGACGATCAGAGTTTTGGAGGGGCGGCGGGGCGGGGCGGGGCGGGGCGGGGCGAAGCAACTTGAGTGGAATAAAGGCATGCTTGATGGGACGTTGGACGTCCCGACCCGAATGCAGGCCCTCGGCGCCGTGAGGACCGCCGCCTCCGACGGGCACCTTCGCGCTACATTCAGGCTCCACCACTCTAAAAGTCTCATTGTGAGGGTTCTCCAATGCGGAGAACCTCCCATATTATGGTGAAAATTCTCTAGATGACGGTCTTGCCTCGACCTTGTCACTTCCATTTTAACATCCCCAGTAAACTGCAAAGCCAGTGGTAAGTTTGCTTGCCATAAATTTGGCAAGCAGTTTTGAATGCCAAAATTTGGCATGCCTCGACCAAAAATCTTCAAAAGCTTGCCAAATTTTGGCCAGGGGTATTTTCGGGCCAAACTTGCCAATTTTTGGCACTCAAAACAGTATGCCAAATTAGAGGTAAGCAAACTTACCACTGGCTTTGCAGTGTACCTTCTGAATTTTTTTTCCAAAACTTCTTTTGTGTTACGGAGAAAATTTCCATCTTAATTTTGTTGGTGCAGCATTTCACCATAAAACATTAAGAGTGTAGGCGGCCAACATTCTCCGTCTTCATCCTCAGCTTAAAAAAAAATTCCTTTCCAAAAGCTATTTATTTTTATTTTATTAATTTCCAGTGGTGGCGCGCAGACCACAAGGCGAGCCGCAATTGACTGCCTATAATTCGCTGACCGCTTTTAAATCTAGCGCGGCCGCGTGGCGGGGCGTGGCGTGGCGTGGCGTGGCGCGGCAGCCAATCGAAAGTAAAATCCCCAAAACGACCGCAAATTCCGGCCGCGCCACGCGCCCTGGAGCAGGGAGGCGAGGCGGGGCGGGGCGGGGTGGGGCAGCCACTGATTGGCAAAGAGCCGAGCCGAGAGGGCAAATGGGGTGGGGGGCAGTCCCTCTCCGAAAGGGAAATTAGAGAACTTGTCTGCACGGCCCTGGCCGAGGCCTGGCGCGGCCTGCCCGGGGCTCTGATTGGAATAGCCGAGGTCGGCCATCAGGACGGCGAGGTGCGGCGAGGCGGGGCGGGGCGGGGCGGGGCGGGGCGGGGCGGGGCGGGGCGGGGCGGGGCGGGGCGGGGCGGGGCGGCTCACACCTCTGACCACATCATAATCGCTTTCGGATTGCCGGCGTTCGGTACGGTCCGGGATCGTCCGGGATGCCTCGGGCCGGCCGTCGTTCGGTCGTCCATCCATCCATCTGGCGGGCTGTGTCCGGGGGACGCACCAGGCCGACGAGCTGGCCGAAGGGTGTGACGTTGCCGTCTCTCTCGCACTCGCGGGGCGCCCCGAACCAGTGCGAGAGAGAGAGCGCGACTATTCGAGACCGCCTAGCAATTAGCTGCCTCCACCCTCAGGCTACGTCGTCACTGGCGGCCATGGCTGTGCTTCCGTGGGAAAGAGAGAGAGAGAGAGAGAGCGCGTCATCCCCCTAATTGCGGGCTGCCCTTCCGGACCCACATTCCTCGCGCCACTCTCGGAGAAAGTCACCCCGCCCCGCCCCGCCCGGCTGCCGGACCTACCCCAAGCTTACTGCTTTTCGCCCCCCGGGCGGGGCGGGGAAGGGCGGGGCGGGGTGGGGCGGGGGTCGGGGTTCCATCCAGCGGAATCAGAGTTACGGCGGCCCAGGCTGGGCTGCCCTGCTGCCCGCGCCCCGAGCGGACCTTCCTTCAGCCGCAAACCGCCAGCGTCTCCGGACGGCCGAACGGCCAGCCGAGGCGTGGAGCGGGGCGGGGCGGGGCGGGGCGGAGAAAGTTTGTGGATGCTTGTTGCCTGATTGGGTTTCGAAGCGAGTCCTGTCGCCAAGGACGGCGGCGACGGTGACTTCCACCACCAGGCCGGAGTGAGGCAGCGGCCGCGCTGCCGCCTTCGAGGTAGGCCACGCGCGGCCCCGCGCGCACCAGTGTCGGCGTGGTGCCTACCTGCCGGGCGCCCCGCCGGGCTGAGGCTTGGGGGCGGCCGAGCGGATTCAGAGAAGATAGATAGAATTGTCGCTCTGTCTCTCTCGCACCCTTACGGAGACCTCCATGAGTGCGACAGAGACAGAGCGACTAAGCGACTCTTTTGAATCGTCCTGCTGGTCCTTGGGCCACTACACAGTGGGCCAGAAGACCGGTGGAGGCGGAGGAAACTCTAGACGCGTTTTGAGCTCCAGAGTCGCTAAAGGGGCCTCGAACCGAACGTGCGACCCCACCGGATTGCTCTCCGAACGAGGAATCCATTAGTGGGGTCACACGCTCGGTTCGAGGCCCCTTTAGCGACTCTGAAGCTCTAAACGGGTCTAGAATTTTGTCCGCCTCCGCCAGCCTTCTGGCCTACTGTGCACCACCGCCATACTTCAGCCACGCTGCCGTCAAGACATCTCATCGCATAGGCTGCTCGCAGAAAAGTCAGTGCGAGAAAACTAACAAGACTTTTGTAGTGCGGCTGCTGCCGGGCACATCCCTAAATTAAAAGTCGAGAGGCGCTTCAAAGTTTTCGACCCGACTCGCCGGCCATACGCTCTGCGCTTCCATCGGACACGCAATACGTAAAAAAAACACAGAAAAAAGGGGGAAAGGACAGGATTCGAGAGCCCCGGCCGGCGGCATGATTTATTCGACACATTTGTGCGGATCGCGACGCAACGCGCGACTCGGCGGCCGCGTCTCTCTTAAAATTGCGTTTGCGACACGGAGTGGCACGGCAGTGGCGCGGCAGTGGCGCGCTGAGCGGCGCGGCCGGCACCAGATAGGGACGTGCAATCATGCAATCATGCAATCACGATTGCGACTCGCGGACCGATTGCGTCGCGTGCGCCCTTTATTATTATTGGTTCCAAGGCCGGCCGGCCGGGTGGGGCCGTCCGGGCGGGCCAATCAGGGCGACCAATGACAGGGCCTCGTTGCCGGGGAGACGGGCAGGCGCGTCTCGTCCACTTTTTTCCGCTGCGCCGCTCCACTGGACCAGACCGAACCGAACCGCTGCGCCGCCTAGCGGACATTTATACTTTTTCCCCCGATTTTTCGGTTACCTCCTTAGTCGCGTAAAAATATTAAAAATATTTTCTTTAAAAAAAGAGGAAAACAATTTGCAAAGATAACACGGTAAAAACCAAGAGGGCAACCACGTGAAATTATCTTGTACGCAGGATTCTTTAAAGGTAGGGATTTTGTCGAGATTCCGCAGGATTACGTGGGATTTGACGTCAAAATTATGCCAGATTACGCGACACTTTGGTGGCATTTCGCGAGATTTCACTAAATTCCGATGGGATTTTGCGAGTTTTCACCAGATTTCACGAGATTTCCACCAATTTCGCGCAAGATTTCGGCCAAACAAGTGTACACAGGATTTTGCGTGCTCGCCGTGGCCCAGGCGCACACACGCCCGACGGCCTTTATGTGGGAGGTCAGCTCGACGCGCGGCCGGAGCGTGCCCAGTGTGGCCACACAGAGAATACCCGAGCGGTGCGATGGCGGTGTAGGCGACGACGCTCCTCAACAAAGCGAGGCCTACCCTTGTGTGTCCTGTAACTCGCCCGCCCTCCACCGGCCCTCCCGCTGCCGCGGCGTCCCAGCAGTCGCTCCGTCTCTCTCGCACCCCGAGTTTCCGCCCAGCGAGCGCGAGAGAGACGGAAGCTCCGGGTCCCGCGAGTGTAGTCGGCCCACAGCACCACAGAGGTCGCAGAGTCCACAAAATAATGGACAACACTACGCGCCCCGCCACACAGTGCAGGGCCCAGGCCGAGAGCCACTGGGCCAGCAGGCTGATTCCGAGAGTCGTTCTCCTCGCTCTGTCTCTCGCGCACCTGTACGGGGCGGCCCATGAGTGCGAGAGAGACAGAGCGACGAAAACGACTCTCGGCATCAGTGAGCGGGGCCGCCAACTTGCTGGCTTTTTCACGTTGTTGCCTTTAGCCGCGCCACGACCCGCCGCCTCGGGGCAGAGCGGCCAAGCCACGCCACTGTAACAGGTGGCGTGCTGCCTCGTCACGCTTCGTCACGCCGAGTCACGCGTGCGACGTCGCCTGTTGCCGAGATGGCCACGCACTTTGGCGGCGGCCGATACACACAGAGATGTGCCTCCTCCATTCTCCTCCTTCAACCCCCACCCCCTCCGCACAGTGGGCCAGAAGACCGGTGGAGGCGGTCGAAATCCCGGACGGGTTTCGAGCTCCAGAGTCGCTAAACGGGACTCGAACCGAACGTGTGACCCCACCAGTGGACCCTCCGAACGAGATGTCCATTGGTGGGGTCACACGTTCGGTTCGAGTGCTGTTTAGCGCCTCTGGAGCTCAAAACGCGTCTTGAGTTTTGGCCGCCAGCGCCGGTCTTCTGGCCCACTGTGCGTCGCCCTGCCACGGTCCGCATAAAACGCAGTGCATCAGCGCAGACCCTCGCCCTGCAGCCTGTCATCCAATCCCTGGCGCGCGGCGCCGTGCCGCGCCGTGCCGCCGTTGGATAGCAAGTTAGGCTCGCCGCCAAGCCAAGTGGAGGTAAGCCATCTCCCTCCTGAACTAATAAGGAAGACTGAGAGGGGGTGGGGGAGGGGGGGCGGAGAGGGGGAGGGGGTCGCCGCGCTGCTGCGGCGCTGAGAACGCCGAGCACGCCAAGCACTTGCGGGTCAAAGGCCCGGGAGCGGCACGGCGGGGCACGGCGGGGCACGGCGGCCCCTAAGGACTGCGGCACCTCAACCCGTTCAACAGATTACGGCCGAGACAGGGACCTGCCGGCCGGGCTGGGCGGGGCGGGCCAGTCGAGGGGGTAAACACTTCAAGAAATCGTGTACAGACTACTCGGTATTACGCTGTATTACGGAGGTATTACACGTGTATTACGGCCTTAAAATGCAAAAATTTGGCACATTTGACCCGAAAAAGGTATTACGACCACGTGTATTACGCGTAATACACGGTTTTTGTGTACAGGGTATTACGCGAGTGGTTACCCCCTCGGGGCCAGTGGCGTGGCGGCGGTGCAGGCGGGCGGACCCACTTCGCGAACAGGGAGCAGGTGGGAGTCTCCACCAGGAACCTTACAGCAGACTGACTCCGAGAGTCGCTTTCGTCGCTCTGTCTCTCTCGCACCCGCAGGGCACGCCCCATGTGTGCGAGAGAGACAGAGCGACGGAAACGACTCTCGGAGTAAAATGATGTGAGAAGAAAAAAGTAGGCAGGACAAACGAAGGAAACCCAAACAAGTGATTTTTAGGACCGTTTGTTTCGGTTGGTTCGCACTGCATCGCATATCCCCGCGCCGCCCACGCAGAAGCCAAATTGAGCCAAAAACAAACGGAGCGTGATTCGTGCTAGAGAGAGAGAGAGAGAGAGAGAGAGGGAGATACGAAGAGAGATAGAGAGAGGAGCTCGCGGTAAAGAGATCAAACGAACGTTATCTTGGTCGTTTTAACCTGACCGAGCCTTTTGCCTTGCCCGGCTTGCCGGACCCGGCGGGCAATTAGCGCTTTCTGCTGTGGCGGATATGGCGCTCGTGTTTTCAATCCAGTCGGACTCGCGAGCCAATCAGGGAGCCGCCTCGCCCACACAGACACAGCAAACACACAGACGGGACTTACTCAGTCTCTGTCTCACTCTCGGTCTCTCTCTCTCTCTCTCTCTCTCTCTCTCTCTCTCTCTCTCTCTCTCTCTCTCTCTCTCTCTCTCTCTCTCTCTCTCTCTCTCTCTCTCGGTCTCTCTTTTCTCTCTCGGTCTCTCTTTTCTCTCTCGGTCTCTCTTTTCTCTCTCGGTCTCTCTTTTCTCTCTCGGTCTCTCTTTTCTCTCTCTCTCTCTCTCTCTCTCTCTCTCTCTCTCTCCTCTCTCTCTCTCTCTCTCTCTCTCTCTTCTCTCTCTCTCTCTCTCTCTCTCTCTCTCTCTCTCTCTCTCTCACTCACACACACACACATTCAGAGTTGTCACAGTCACACGGTCCGACGCGCGCCTTGCTTGAGCGTTCGATAGCCCTAGACAGGGGAGACAAATGGTTTGAAACAGTTGCACTAACGACGGAGTAATTCCGAGAGAGGCGCTGCAGCCGGCCTGCCCGGCCTGCCCGTCCTGCTTGGGGGACTGCACGAGGGGGCTGGGGCGCTGCACCACCAGCAGCGGGGGAGGGGAGGGGGAAGGGGAGGGAGAGGGGAAGAGGGAGGAGGGGAGGGGAGGTGGAGGGGTAAATTAAGACGCCGGGCGGCACGGCGCCGGGAAGAATAACACGTTGGCAGGCGGGAATGACAAGCTGGAAAGTGGGGAGGGGGAAGGGGGGGAGAGGAACCAGGAGGAACCCCCGCGCCAAAATCACGACGAACGCTCAAAAAAGGAGAGTTTCGATGAAATTCGAAGAAGCGTTTCGGATGTAACGGTGAAAGGGCTGCCTTCGAATCCACGGGGACGTCTTCAGTCATATTGACATCGCTTGACAGGAAGGGACCGACCAGACAAACAAAAAAAACGTCACTACGCGAGCATGTCACAGGTTAGGAGAGGAAATGAATGAGTTATTGACCTTCTCAAGTGCTCAAATGACCCGAAACGACCGTTTGGTTTCACGGCACTGCTCGGCGCGGCCCGAAACAAGGACCCACGCGGCGGGTCCTGGCGAGGCGCACCCTACCGCAACGCGGCCCCGAAACAGGCGCAGGCGTTTCCCGTTCGGTAAGAAACGGGAGCCACCTCCTGCGTGGCCGGATTCCGAGCGTCGCTTGCGTCGCTCCGTCTCTCTCGCTCTCATGGGGCGACCCGTATGGGTGCGAGAGAGACGGAGCGACGAAAACGACTCTCGGAATCAGTGTGCCGCTCGCTCCCCCAGACGGTAATGACCCGGGGCGTCATGTTCGACCCTCGGCATGTCCGGCCCGCCAAGCCAAGGCAGCCACGGCAGCCACCACGGCAGCCCAGCCGCCAGGCCGCGCGCCGCGCCACCCACCGTGCGTGCTGCGTGTCACACAAATTGCCCCCGTCTCGCTTGCGTCTGTCTGCGTTGCCGCTGCAGGCTCCAAGAGACGCAGGGGGACTTCCCTCCCCCCTCCTCCTCTCGTCCGGCCCAAGTTTGCCCATTACACTGCGCTGATTGCACCGTTCCTAAGCTCTTCCGCACTGGCCTGCCCAAGACCTGCCCCTCACCGCGGACCTGGTCGTCAGAAAACAGCACTACTGTGCGAGTTTCAAGGTGCTGCGGCCTGTTAGCCGAGCGGCGCGCGCTACTGCCAATCAAGTCAAGGGTCTTGGGTTCGATTCCCGACGAATGACTCCATTTTTTCTTCGGTAAAATTTAGAGGACCAGGAGGCACGGGCAAGGATATAAAAACCCACAGTGGGATTGGGCAGAGGCCGACGGGAAAGGCCATGAAAAATTGAAGTCAGCGCGGGCGGCTGAAGGCGGAGTGGTATCACCGCCGCCTCCAACGAGGCCGCCAGGACGATATGCCTCGCTGTGACTCACTCGGATATTCTCACGATGACGGTCCGAAATGAGGCAGAAAATCCGAAACGGCCCAGCCGCGTAATTACTTTAATACTTTCCAATCTCCCCCGCGGACGGCGACGCCTAGCGACGCCCCCCGCGGACCGCGCGCCGCCAGCCAGCCCGTCGTCCGTCTCTGCAGCCTCGTTACGAGAGTCGGTTTCCTCGCTCTGTCGCTCTCGCACTCATGGGGCGTCCTCACGGGGGCGAGAGAGACAGAGCGACGAAAACGACTCTCGGAATCAGTCTGCTGTGGCTCTCGCCACGGCGGGGGTGGGTGGGAGCGGCGCAGAGCGGCGCAGCGCGGGGAAAAGAAGAAAGTTTACACCCACCGCCGCCAAAGACAAGATTATGTCTTCGTTACTTCACCCCTCCGGACCGCCGCAGCACCGTCCCCACCACCACCTTTGTCCATCCACACAACTGCAACGCAAAGGAAAAAGTTTCCAAACGAATCCGCATTTATATTTATTCGCACACGCAAGCCGATCACCTTTACAGTGAGCGATACGACAGGACCGTGGTTACAGAGAGTACTTAACGCGGTCAAACGAGAATCACACATCCATGAGAATCCACCGGGCAACAGCGTATGTCTACGACAAAAATCCCCCAAAAACATTCCCCGAAAAAAAAAACAAATAAAAGAACTTTCGAAATTTTGTTATTGCCCCTGAGGGAATCGACGAGGCAGGCCACATTATTGGCGTTCCGGGCGAAGCGTTATTTTCCAGTGGCACTGCCTGGAGGGCGTGCAGGGCGTGCAGGGGGTGCAGGGCGTGCAGGGCGGGCAGGGCTGCCGCCAGCGGGATCCAGCGACATTTTATTTGCACGCACGAGGCGCGCGTCGGCGTCCTCATATGGGCCTGCCCCCCCCCCTCCCTCTCTCTCTCTCTCTCTCTCTCTCTCTCTCTCTCTCTCTCTCTCTCTCTCTCTCTCTCTCTCTCTCACGCCGCAGCGACCCGCAAGGTGCCGTAGGGGTGCGAGAGAGACGGCGCTTTTGGAAAACAGCCTGCTGCACCGCGCGCTTGCAGCGCATTACGGCCAAAGTAAAGGCCGAGAAGAGGGGAGGGGGAGGGAAAGAAGGGGAGGGGAGAGAGGGAGGGAAAGGAGGGGAGGGAGGCATGCGAGGCGCGAGCGGAATACATAATATCAGCAGGGAGGTGACAAAGGCTCCGCGTTTGGAAGGCGAGGCTGTATCGAGCCGGGGCGTCCGGACCGACAGGGATGGAGGGCCAACACCGCCAACACCGCACGCGGCCGCCGGCCAACACGGGCTCGCTCCGTCTCTGTCCCACTCACGCACTCACAGGCCGTCCTGTGCGAGTGCGAGAGAGACAGGAGCGACGGAAACGACCGCCAGGCGGCGCTCCTGGTCCGACCAACACAGCCCTGCGGACTGATTCCGAGAGTCGATTTCGTCGCTCTGTCTCTCTCGCACCAGTACGGGACGCCCCACATGATTGGGAGAGAGACAGCGACGAAAACGACTCTCGGAATCAGTCCACTGGGCACATTGGCAAGCTTCGAGCATCGAGCTCCAGAGTGCTGGATTGCCACTCGAATCAAGCACATCACAGTACCGGTGGACTACCTTTCGGACGAGACGTCCTTTGGGGGTATCCCGAGCGTGGTTCACAGTGAGTCCACCGGGTCTCCTTTCCCTGGCTCACCGATATATCCAAGTTCAGGGGACCTCGCACACTGTCAAAAATGTGTCCCTTTATGCAAAATGGTCTAGATTGTGTGCCTGGCCGAGACACACTGGTGCCTCCATATGCACACTGGTTCGAATAAAGTGCCTGTACAGACATTGATCAAAACAGTAGACATACAGGCACACATTTGAAACAGCGTGCCATGCACACACTTGCGTTTGCAGAGCTGTCGTGCCCCATGGGAAGCCTGTTGGTCCAGGCAACGCATCGCGCACCCGTCGGAGTCATTTTCCAGCGGTTTCCAGCCAGCCTCCCCCCCCCTCCCCGGCCCACTCCGTCACTCCGTCATCGACAGAGCGGCGAGGCGCCGAGACGTCCGCTCCACTGCCAGAGCTTGATCGCAATTACGATAATGTCCGCGCCGCCCGGCACCGCCCCGAGCAGGCGGCTACACTCGAAACCGGCCGCGCCTGGCCGTGCAAGTGGGTGCGGCCACACATTCACTTTCGAAGCGAGCGAGAAGGACGCACATTGCAGTTCGGGGTGCCCAGCCCGGCCCAGCCACCCCGTTCCCCCATCTCGACAAAAGTTGGAGCTCCATGAATCATGCACTCAAGGACAATACACTCTTTTGCACGCCCGGCTCGCAGAGGCCTCAACAGGGCGCCGTCTCTCTCGCACCCCGACGGGCCGCGCCCTGCCGCGCCCTGCCGCGCCCTGCCGCGCCCTGCCGCCCCTGCGCGCCCTGCCGCGCCCTGCCGCGCCCTGCCGCGCCCTGCCGCGCCCTGCCGCGCCCTGCCGCGCCCTGCCGCGCCCTGCCGCGCCCTGCCGCGCCCTGCCGCGCCCTGCCGCGCCCTGCCGCGCCCTGCCGCGCCCTGCCGCGCCCTGCCGCGCCCTCCGCGCCTGCCGCGCCCTGCCGCGCCCTGCCGCGCCCTGCCGCGCCCTGCCGCGCCCTGCCGCGCCCTGCCGCGCCCTGCCGCGCCCTGCCGCGCCCTGCCGCGCCCTGCCGCGCCCTGCCGCGCCCTGCCGCGCCCTGCGCGCTGCCGCGCCCTGCCGCGCCCTGCCGCGCCCTGCCGGCCACGCGTGCCGCGACGGGCGAAACAATGCCGCCATGCGACTCTCCGGCCTCGCCGCAAACGATTCACCTGCGGCGGCGGGCGCTGCCGGCTAGGAGTGGGCGGGCCGAGGAGAAGGAGAGCGGGGAAACACAAGAGACCAGGGCGATTCGGAGCCGCCCGCAAAGGCTGATTTACTCGCATTGCGGGTGCCGGTCCACCGGCGAGGCAAGAGTGGAGAGAGAGGCTGGGCTCGAGAGGGACGCCTAGTCGGGGAAAGCAGACGCCCCAAGGCACGCCGGTGCGTTCGGGAAGCCGGCTCCTCGGGACAGACAAAGGCGAGATTTACCAAGCCTCTCGTGCTCCGTCCCCTGCACCGCACGGAGAGAGAGAGAGAGAGAGAGAGAGAGAGAGAGAGAGCCAGGGGCGTAAATCGCCAGCGCCCCAAGGCCGGCCGGTGTACAGTGTTGCGGGTACCGGCTCCTACGGGACGACGACAACGACGCCTGTAGACTGATTCCGAGAGTCGTCTTCGTCGCTCCGTCTCCCTCGCACCCGCACGGGACGCCCCATGAGTGCGAGAGAGATAGAGCGACAGAAACCGCCCCCTCAGTCTGCCGGTGGCCGTCGTGCGTCTCGGTGAGGCTGGGCCGGGCGGGGCGTGCGCCGGCAGCAAGCCCGGGGATTCACCCAAGACCCCAAGTTGCTCCACAACACGGCCTGCACTGCACTGCACTGCAAGTCGAGCCAGCTGCTTGCACTGCACAGTGGGCCAGACGACCGGTGGAGGCGGACAAAACTCTAGACACGTTTTGAGATACAGAGTCGCTAAACAGGCCTCGAACCGAACGTGTGACCCCATCAATGGATTGCTCTCCGAACGAGGAATCCATTGGTGGGGTCACACGTTCGCTTCGAGTCCCATTTAGCGACTCTGGAGCTCAAAACGCGTCTAGAGTTTTGTCCGCCTCCACCGGTCTTCTGGCCCACTGTGCAGTGCCTGCACGGCCTGCGCGGCCGGGGCTGGGACTGGGTCACCAGTCTGGCGGCGCCTAGCGAGCGACGGGAGTCGCGTCGTGTTGGACAACAATGTCGCTCGCTAGGCGTAGCGGGGCTCCGGAGGGCAGGCCGGGGTCGCAAACTCACTCCAAAGACCGCCAAGTTCCGGAGGCCATCGCCCCGCCCCGCCCCGCCAGGGCTTACAGTGCGGCACTTCATTACCTGGGCCACCCTGGCTAATGGCGACACTCACATTCAATTATGCGACTCATTCAATCTTTCTCTCTCTTATCTTTCTTTCTCAATTTTTTTTTTCGATTTTTTTTTTCGCTGCGTGCGAAGTTGGTGCTCCTGCTTGTGTACGGCAGGCCAGCCGGATCCACCCCGGCCGGCCCGATAGACATCGATGCTGTGGCTGTTTGAGCAGGCGCGCCCCGCACGCCGCGCCCCTCATGGTTTTATGCAGGGCGGGGTGCTAGCCCTCGGCTGCCCGCCAGCACACTGATTCCGAGAGTCGTGCTCATCTCTCTCACACTCACGGGGCGCCCCGTGCAGGCGCGAGGGAGACGGCGCGACGAGAACGACTCTAGGAATCAGTCCGCCGCCTCGGGGCTCGGGCCCGGCGCACAGTGGGCCAGAAGACCGGTGGAGGCGGCCAAAACTCTAGACGCGTTTTGAGCTGCAGAGTCGCTACATAGGACCGAACCGACCGTGTGACCCCACCAATGGACTTCCCTCCGAACGAGGAATCCATTGGTGGGGTCACACGTTCGGTTCGAGTCCCATCTAGCGACACTGGAGCTCAAAACGCGTCTAGAGTTTCAGCTGCCTCCACCGGTCTTCTGGCCCACTGTGCCGAGCCTGCAGGGAACAACAGGGAGCAGGCGGAGCAGGGAACCGCGAATCCAACAGTGTATGAGAGCAAAGCGGCAACGCGCGCAAAGAGGTCGGTCAGCCTCGCTTAATTAACAACCATGTTGGTTCGTTCCCTTACGCGGTTCTGCCTCTTTGCCTTGTCTTCCTTGTCGTCGCTCAAAGCAGCAGCAGACTGATTCCCTGAGTCGTTTTCGTCGTTTTGTCCCTCAATCGCACTTAGGTACGGAAGAGCGATAGAAACAGGGCAATGAAAACGATTATCAGAGGCAATGTCTCTCACCCTTCCGAAGCCGGGTACATAGTGCTCACGGTAGGGTGGACATGTCCACCCTGCCGTGCTTACTTGCTTCCCGAAAACTTTGTTGACCGCGCACCGCGCGCTGCCCCGTTTGGCGGCGCGCTAAACTCGGCTGCTTTCTTCACCCCGCGACCCCCAACCTCGACCTCATGCACTCTTCACAGCTCTTCGTTTACTTCAACATCTTTCTGCTGCGGGCTGCGAGTGTGAGAGTGTGTCAGCGTCTGTCGGTGTTCGTGTGTGAGTGCGGGGGTTGGAGAGGGGAAAAGAGGCGGACCATGCATCCAGACCCACATAACCCGCACCCTGCATACCCACACTGCCCCGCGCATTCACCTCTCTCTCTCTCTCTCTCTCTCTCTCTCTCTCTCTCTCTCTCTCTCTCTCTCTCTCTCTCTCTCTGAGAATTCCCACTTTTTTGCACACACCTGCAGCAGCAACCTCCTGCCCCACCCCCTTTCCACCTGCAGCTCAAGGAAAGCGTGAGGTGGAGTCCCCAGTAGTGCACCCGCAACAGCACTTGAGCCACTTACACCATTTCTCTGCCCCCCACCCCCAACCACCCCCCCCCCCATCTGCCACACTCATACACATACACATACACACACCTACATACACCAACACACACACACACATGCAGGCACCAATATACACACCTACACTCACACCTACACACACACCTACACCTACACACCTACACACACACACACACACACACACACACACACACACACACACACACACACACACACTCGACGCTGAAAGGTGCGAGGAGAGAGTGCCTGGCAGGCCCTGGGAATCGCTTCGGCTCGCAAAGAGGCGGCGCTAAATTAGACGGCCCCCGCCTGGCCGTGCTTGGCCGTGCTCGGCGCGTCAACGTCCGCCCCACCCCTTCCAGCCTGTCCGCGGGAGAGGCAGGGAAAAACAAGGCGGAAGGGGAAAAGCCGGAGAGAGTGCGGGAGCGGGAAAGGCAAGGCGCCAATCGGGTCCAGCCTGTCGGGCTACTTCAGCTGCAGGCGAGTGCAGCAAGGAGTGCAGGGGCCGGCCAGCGGCCGGCCAGCGGCCAAACGGGGATTTCTGCCAAAACGGCCACGCACCGCGGCACGCCCCGCCACGCCCTGCCCTGCCACGCCCCGCCACGCCGCTTCGCTGGCCGTCGGCCCCGTCGGCCCTCAGCGAACGGCCAAAAAAGCAACAAAAGGAAATCCCCTCAAATTCAGGCGATGCTGAACGACCGTCATGTCAGGGCGCCAATGAAAAAGGAGAAAAATTAAAAAGAGGGAACGGCGGCGTCCACTGCCCGCAGTCCACTCTCCGTCTCTCACGCACCACCACGGCACACTCCACGAGTGCGAGAGAGACAGAGCGAGGAGAACACGCAGCGGAATCGCTCGACGGGCAGCCAGCAATGAGAGCCTCTGGACGCGAACGGACCTCCGCCGCACAGTGGGCCAGAAGACCGGTGGAGGCGGCCGCAAAATCTAGACGCGTTTTGAGCTCCAGAGTCGCTAAACGGGACTAGAACCATACGTGTGACCCCACCAATGGATTCCTCGTTCGGACCCATTGGTGGGGTCACACGTTCGGTTCGAGTCCCACTTAGCGACTCTAGACTCAAAACGCGCCGGGATTGTGACCGCCTTCCGATCTTCTGGCCCACTGTGCGCCGCGCCGCCAGGCAAATTGTTGGCATCGACACTTTGAACCACGGCGCAGCCGCCGCCATTCAGACTCCCACCCGTCCCGCTGCTTCCTTGTCGTCTTTGTCCGCCTTTGCCCCACCGGCCTGCGCCGTCTCGTCCTCTCGCTCCCACTAAAAGGAGATCTCCATCATCTCGGTCGACGGGGCGGGGTGGGGCGGGGCGGGGCGGGGATCATGCCGATCGCCGCGATTCGGGTCCATAACTTTCTTCTTAAAATCGGTCTGCGTGTTGTGACAGCGCAAACACACCAACACACTCTCTCACACACACACATGACGTTGGGCCGCGTGGCAGCGGCGGGGTCGGGCGGGGTTCGTTCGAGGAGTAAAAGACTCTCTTCGCGGGGCTTCACACCATCCCTCCCGGTCCTCTTAAGTGATTCGTACAAACGTCCCACAAAAAAAAAGCTCTTTAACGTCTACATCTATTTTAGAATTCTGAGAGCAAAACATCTTTTTACGGCCACGCCGTGCACTACACCAGTAAAACTTCGCGGGCCAAAAAAACTCCCCCCCCCCCACACACACACGGGTAAGATAGCGTTATTCTTTATGCGATTAAATTTGTTTCCCCCGAAGACTTCAATACTTTATCTCGCGCAAATTCATTTATTTCGGCCAGATCCTCGAAGGCGATGCCGCGCGCTCACTCACGCGCGTTGCTGCCGCCATGTTTATCCGCTCTCTCTCTCTCTCTCTCTCTCTCTCTCTCTCTCTCTCTCTCTCTCTCTCTCTCTCTCTCTCTCTCTCTCCCCGCAGCGCGACGGGGTATCTCGGCGGGCGTCTTCCTTTCGCGGCGTCCACAGCATTGCATTAATTCAGCGGTATATGTTGCGAAACAAAGTGAGCGTCATTTTTCAGGACGGCATTCCGCGGCGCCAGATATCAGCGACTGCTTTATGCAGGGGGAGGTTCTGTGGGGGTAAGTGAGGGAAGTGAGTTATGAGGGGGAAGTGGGTAGGATGGGTACGTGGGGGTAAGTATGGGGGTAATTAGGTTTGGGGGGCGGAGAGAAAGGGTGAAGTATGTGCACGTTTAAAAACGGTACCTGGTTTTCCCAGGAAGCCTATGGTAAAGACACAGGCGATTTCCAGGGAGTTCCCCTCGCGGTGGATTTGAACTTGGCGCGCAACTTTGCCAAAGTAATCCAAGCGAGTAGGAATATGACGACCCGAGCATCGGCTGTGCAGGCTGCAGCCTTCACACGCTTGCAAACAAGGACTCGAACCGAGCGTGTGACCCCACCAATGGATTCCTCGTTCGGAGAGCAATCCATTGGTGGGGTCACACGTTCGGTTCTAGTCCCATTTAGCGACTCTGGAGCTCAAAACGCGTCCGGGATTTTGACCGTCTCCACCGGTCTTCTGGCCCACTGTGCTCCGGACAGTGGCCGTGCCTTGCAGTGCCTTGCAGTGCCCTGGCCGTGACCCACACGGGGCGCTAACGGGCCAATCTCGCTCTAATATGATTACGTCCGACGAAATGGCGTCGCCCAGAGCGCAGCGCAGCGGGCGAGCGCCACCAGCAGCAACACTGCAGCATTCATCAAAAACAAGATACCAACTTTTGCCCCTTTTTTTGCCAGAGCGACGGGGCAGGCGGAAGTTGCGAGTTGGAAGTCATTTTTTTAACGTGTCGCACCCTGCGTGCTAAAAATCGGGAGTGGTTTGAATTTTCGCGTAACGCGTCGCTGGTGTTGCATAGGATATCACGGCCCCCGGAAGCGCGGTTTTATTTTTTTTTTCCGTGAGCGCATTGGCGTATTGGAGTTTTGCTGCCGCTGACGCCACATGGGACGAACATCCGGCCTCGATTCGATGGACGCTGTTCTCGCACCGCACCCTGTGAAAAGCAGGTCAGTTCGGCAGCCGGCGTAGCCGCGGACGTAAAGGCGCCGACTACTGACCCAAAGCACACCGGTTCGACTCCCGACCCCTTCCACATTTTTTTTTTTCAGAGCTAATCAACTCCGAACGCACGCAAAGCCAAAGGGCCTGATGGCGTTCCAGGAAGTCGCCTCCAGCTCGAGCTCGGAAAATCGGAACCACTTTCATGTTTGTTCTTTAATTTAATTTGTTGGTTAACCCAAATCTCGCGGCCCCGCTCGCCTTTCCGCCCGGATTCCTCTAGCCCGGGGGCGGGGCGGGGCGGGGGGCGGGGCGAGGTTGCGCGGGGCACGTATGGCTGACTCATTTTTCCCAGATCAGGATTCCCTCTGACCGTGTAGGCTCCTCCGCTAATTCCGGCCCACTTTGCGGCCTTGGCAGAGGGAGAGAGACGGGAAATAAAATGATTGCGCGTATACACGGAATCAGTACACCCACGGGCGTGTATACGCAGTACGCCGTACGCGCTTCCCGCCAGCCAGGAAACATGTTGGCAACGAAAATCATAAAAGAGGAGCAAAGAGGTCCGTCCCCCCGCGGCACGGCGCACTGCCATGGCACGGCACGGCACAGCACGAAACGGCACTGCTTGGAGGAGAGGAGGGCAGCGACCGGCAGTCAGTGGCAGCGCACCGCACCGGCCCCGGTGGACATCAAGGAACACCTCCCCGCCCTGCACCCGCCCCGCCCCCTTTCAACGGCACCCGAATAAAAAGCAACTCAATTCCGGACGGACTCCAGGTGTGGCTCCGCACTGCAAACACACCGGTCGCTGTCCCCATCGAGCGAAAAAAAGAATCACTGATGCCGGTACTCGAACCCGTGCTCGCTCGGCCCCATCGGACACGGCCGGGGCAAAAGAACACACGCGGGTAATTGAACCCGGGCCCGCTGTCCGATTAGTGTACGGGCAGAGAGCCCTCCCCCCCGACTCGCCGACCCGGGCGTTGTCACTCCGAGTCCGAGTGCCCGGCCCCAGCTAGCCGAATGTGAGGCACGTGCGTTTTCACAGGGAAGATCCGACTCCGCCGGGAACGTGTGACCCCACCAATGGTTTGCCCTCCGAACGAGGAATCCATTGGTGGGGTCACACGTTCGGTTCGAGGCCTGTTTAGCGACTCTGGAGCTCAAAACGCGTCTAGAGTTTTGTCCGCCTCCACCGGTCTTCTGGCCCACTGTGCGGCGGTCTTCCAAACCGCGCCAAAGGGGAGTCCGCGCGATGCCGCCGATGCCGGAAACGCGCGGCCATTGGCGGCCATTGGCGGGCTTTGCCGCCAGTGCCGCGACATAGAGACGCAATCACGGTCGAAAACAAACACGAGCGGCTGACCGCCGCGGCGCGCCGGGCCGTGGAGCTGTTTCAATTAACAGCCGCTTAGGCGGGCCGCTGGCGGCGGCGCGGCGGCTTGCTGGACCGACGCCCACTTAACGTGCAGCAGGAGGACGCTGCGCCGCCAGCGCTGCAGACGGTTTCCGAGAGTCGTTTTCGTCGCTCTGTCTCTCTCGCACGCACGGGGCGTCCTCTAGAGGTGCGGGAGGGACAGAGCGACGAGAACGACTTCCGGAAACAGTCTGCTGTTCGCGCGGGTCGCGCCGTACGCGGTGAGTTTTCCAGTGCGGGATGCTGGGGATGTCGAAGGAGAAACCAGCCGCGCCGAACCGTGGACCAGAAGGCGGTGGAGGCGGTCTAAATCCCGGACGCGTTTTGAGCTCCAGAGTCGCCAACTAGGAATCGAACCGAACGTGTGACCCCACCAATGGATTGCTCAACGAACGAGGAATCCATTGGTAAGGTCACACGCTCGGTTCGAGTCCTTGTTTGCAAGCGTGTGAAGGCTGCAGCCTGCACAGCCGATGCTCGCGTCGTCATATTCCTCTCGCTTGGATTACATTGGCAAAGTTGCGCGCCAAGTTCAAATCCACCGCGGAGGGGAGTCACCGGTCGGTTCGAGTCCAGTTTAGGGACTCCGGAGCTCCAAACGCGTCCAGAGTTTTGGCCGCCGGCGGCGCCGGTCTGCTGGCCCACTGTGGGCCGTGGCACTCCGTGGCACTCGCACCGCCGTGTCGACTTACTTTGAGGCAGCGCGGCGCGGGCGGCCGGCGCGGCGAGTCCGGCCAGCAGCAACAGCAGCAGCGCCACGATGCTGCCCTTCATGATGGCCATGGCGGGCTCACGGCATGCTACTCCGGCCAGTAATCCAATCGGCTGTCGCGCCACTCATTCACATGTCCACAACAATAACAACAACACGACGGCGACGACAACACGGCGGCGGCGGAGACGGCACGACGGCGCGGTGCGGCGAGGCGCGCGGACTTCGGCTCGCGCGGCGCGTCGTCTGCTAGCGGCGCGGTGCGGCGTGGGGCGGTGCGGTTCGTCCCTGCAGCTCGGCGTCGCGGCGCGCACTGACAGGCAGCCGGGCGGCCGGCAGGGAAGACCGCCACGCCGCCGCGCCGAGGGAGCCGAGGGAGGCTGCCACCACCACCCCGCCACCCCGCCTCCAGCGCACGCTCGCTCCGCAGCGTCGCCCCTCCGTCTCTGTCGCTCTCGCAGCGCGGCCGGCAGGGCAGCGAGAGAGACAACGACCCTTCGGAACCACTCCACTGGAACGCCAGGACCGCCTCAAACCCTTCATGTTGCCTTGATTAATCGCGTGTGGTATTTGAGAGTTGAAAGGCCCGGCGAGGGCCGCCCCGCCCCGCCCCGCCGCACCTCTGATACTGCCATCAGCCTGCAATTAACTCGGCACGCCCGGCTCGCCACGGCCCGGCAAGGCCGTTCAAACGGTTCAAGCCGTGTGGTCGGGGCGCCGTGTGGTCGCCGTCAGGGCCCCTCCAACTTCGACGGTATGCGCGTCCTCGACAAGGACCAAAGGATGATGCAGCCAACCCCGTGCATCAACAATGGCCTGCGGACTGATTCCGAGAGGTGTGTTCGTCGCTCTGTCTCTGTCGCACACACACGGCGCGCACCATGAGTGCGAGAGAGACGGAAGCGACCCTCGGAATGAGTCTGCTTCAGATTGAATTAGCAAGTTCCGAGCCTCCGGCGCCGTGACCACACCACTGGCAATATGAGGGACAGAAGGCTTTGTGTACGCAAGACATGCCGAGAGCCGGGCGCATCTCAGAAGCGGTTGGGTTGAGCTACACGGACACTATGCAACATTACCCGCCTCATTAGTTGTTGCATATTCCTTGCCCAAGGGGTTAAATTCTTCACTCATTTGTGTGCTTCATGCACGACGAACAACACATATCTGACAAGAACTGGACTGAGCTGTTGCCATACACCAGCGCAGAAGTAGGGTTAAACGGCCGTCGAAGTCACATCATCTCACTACGTGTTGAAATCGCCTGAGTCCTACAGTGCTGCGACGAATCTTGTTGCCACACCACTCGCGACGCACTTCAACATTCCTGTAGGTCAGTTCCAATCATGACATTCCTTACAAGAGAAGTGAACAACAAGAAGCAAAGCGCGCGGAAACACGAATGGCCGCGAGCCACGCGCGAGACCGAAACGAACAAACGAACAAACGACGAAACAAATGAGTCCTGAAAAAGAAAACAGGATGGCCAACTGACCCAAAAAAAAAGTAGAAATGAGAGGTGGTGCCAACTGTTGAATAGTGTGAAGTCAGACGTTAAGTCTTTTGTTGTCTTTTAAACCAGTGACTACTCTTGACCTGAAATCAAACACACTATTTTGTTTTCAAAGGCACACTTTCGCGCGTCGCGAGTGCGGTTAACTTTTCGAGTATAGGCGTTGGCAAATGTGTCGCTGCGGAACAACTAACGGACGAAACCCGTTCGCGCCGTTCGCTGTTCCTCGTTTCCAGTCTGCAAACCTGACTTCGCTGAGATTCGCGCCTCGCTCGCCTCGGGTGCGGCGTGACCCGTTTGCCGCATTGTACACACAGTCGCCCCGGGTGGAAGGATCTTTAGTTAAACTGTAGTTTCAACTACAGTACCAAAACTGCAGTTCCCGAACTAAAGTTAGTTTTAAAAAGAAACTGAAGACTAAATACAATTCCACTTTGCAGTTGAAATTGTAGTTTTCTGTCAGTTCACAATGTAGTTTTAGTGTTGATTTGAAGTTCAGTTGGAGGTTCAGTTTAAGTTTCAGTTACAATTTACTTAATATCCATTTCTGGAAGTAAAGCGACTGCTGAAAATAAATATTCAAAAACTGTCTCTCATCTAGAATGTTTCCGTACTTAGTATGTATTTTATTAAACATATTCTCTTATCGACATACTAACGTTGATAGTTATGTCTCAAAACTAGTACGTTTCCATACTTCTTATGCAATCAGTTGTATCAAGTAAAAGTTACATACCACTAGGGGAACTCAGAATTACAGTGGCTGCTTCATTGCTTTTAAAGCAGTTGAGGTTTACGATGAATTTTTGTCGTCTCCCTTTAAAAAAAGTATCAGGTTAAAACCAAACGTTTAAGGTTTATCCCAATACATTTGGCTTTACTTTAAATGGTATAGTTGTTCGCTGTTTAAAAATTTATGCAAGTTTCCTCTTTTTAAAGTTAGCCTCCCTAAAGAGACAAAGTAACCCAAAGTCTGCGACAAGTTTACGTAAACTGACTTGTCGCAAAGGTCCAAAATATTTTGCGCTTACATTTTTTATACTGACAAAACATTAAAATTGGTCATAAAATGCAAGTTTGTCATGAAGAGGACTACAACTTACATAGGATTACTCTAAAATTGCTTGTAGTTTAAAAGATGTAGAAAAATTCTTAGTTTTGTTTTTTTTTATTTAATCTAAATCAAAGAAATTTTTGTTAAGTCCTTCATATACCCTTTTTAAAAAATAAACATAATATTACATGCTAGTAGTATTAAATAACACTTTCGTTGAGTGCAGTTGGAAAAAAACATATTGACTACCGCAAAAATGGACACTTTTGCATCATCCGCTAGGTGGCGCTAGTGTCGCATCATTTACGTCTTCGAGTTAAAAGTGTTCTTGCAGCCGATCAGAGGAATATTTTGGATCAAACTCTGTGCAGGGCAAAAATTTGAGATGCTATGACTCTACCACAAAAGGATTGACCTCGATAGGTGGAATATTAGGGAAATAACATTGAGTACAACTTTCCTCTCGCGTACGGCTACGGGTCGTCGTTTGGTTAGGCTCCGATCGCTGTGCCCTCAAGTGCATCAGTCCTCGATGCGTAAACTGTATTTTTTACGAGTGATCATCTCCGAAAGGACGTGACTCCACTCATAACACCTAAGGTTGAAAACACCTAAGGTGGCAACTTGATTACAGGGCTGAGGCTCGATTTTGAATTTTCACTCTCTTTTTGGAAACTAAAACCCCCACTACTTTCTTTCTAGTTATTTCAAATGGCTTTTAAGTTGTTCGAAACTAAGGTTGAACTGCAGTTTGACTGCAGTTTAACTAGCACGAGAATGAGGGAGAAACTATAGTTGTTCCAAATAACTGGTAGTTTTTGCATAGTTAAACTGCAGTTTTACTGCAGTTGACTACAGTTTAACTACAATTTTGTTTCTCTTAGAAGTTACTTTTAACTTTTTCATTTTTTAAATTTTTTTCACTTAAAACAATACATTTTACAACAGAAAAACTCCTGTTTTGTCTTATAGTTTTAACTGCAGATCCTTCCACCCGGGGCTCTGTCTCACCCACACACTCGCTCGTTCTCCCACTACACCCTCTGGCTCACACACACACACCCGCGCGCTCGGTCTGACACGGACCCTAATATTTACATGTTAATAGAAACCACACTCGTGGAAAAGCTTCTTCCCTGTTTTGTGCAAATCGCCGGACCCGGCTGGAGTGGAAGTGGGGGGGGGGGGGGGGGCGTGTAGTGCAGGTGCAGCGTGACCCGAGGACTCCGGAGGACTCGCGACGACGGGCACACTGTAAGCGTAATGGCGGAGACCATCAAGTAAAGTTAGCAGTAAATGTGGAGCAATTACTTTTAATGTAATGAGCGATGGCCGGATTACTTTCTTCGCAAAATAAGACCCTCTTTCTTTCTCCCGTTCGACCTTCAATTTTTTTTAATTTTTCTGTCTTGTTGTTTCTCGGCGGCTCTCTGCGTGAAAGGGCGATCGGGCGGCAGGCATTCGAGGCTTCGCATTATAGTGTGGGTGCCATTAAAGGCGCGACCTTCTGGGCCTTCTGGCGTGTTATTGGCCAAGTTGTGATCCACAAACGGCTGGCCCAGAGGAAGGCCTGCAGGGCCGCGCGGCCGGCCGAGGCAGCGGAGGGGGCGGGGCCGAGCGGGGCGCTAAAGACCGCCCCGGGAAAAACTTTAATTTTAAATTAAAGTTTAAGTTAGCTAAACCCAAAAAACCTCTTTACTTGTTTGAAGTAGATACGGTAAGACTAAAAAAAATTTTAAAGGTTATTCCAAAAAATGTAGGTTTGACGGAAGATAGCGATTCTCCCAAATACTCAATTAAGTAAAAATTTTAACTTAGATTTGCATACCTGAAACAAGCAATTTGCTGCGTGAAGTCTACTAAAACCAAACTGTAAAAGGATGCTTGAGTGCTGCATGAGTGACCGCCTCCCCCCCCCAAGAGGTGGGGGGTGGGGAGGGGGGCGGGCAGTGCAGCGACGCAGACCCGAATAGCACTGTTTCCCCCCCGACGGTGTCCCTCCATGGCGCACAGGTAGCGCAATTGGCAAGGCGACGGCACCCAAAAAAGGGTGGTCGGGTTAAAGGGCCCGGTCGATCCCGGGGGAATTTTCGGTCGGGGTGTACCCAATTGCAAGGCCACAGCCCGCCACCTGAGGGGTCAAAGTAAGGAGTGGGGACAGGAAAGGGAAAAGGCCGTGGGGGCAAGCTGAAAAAATTTTTAAAAATTTGGCCCGTGGAAACAAGTTTTAAAAAAATTTTCCGTATTAAAAAAAGGGTTTTTACTAGCTTTGAGTTAATATTTTTGGCCCATTTTAAGGATTTTTATACTAGAATCAATTAAAAGTGGGACAAATCCGGGGGGTTTTTGGTGCGGCCAGTTTGTTGGGGGCCGGTCTCCAAGAAAGAGGGGAAAAAAGATAACCGATAGCCGAGTAATGGCCGCAATTAAAAACAAATTACGGAACTACAGCCAGCAAGTATCGCAGTCCAGCCCCCCCTCCCCCCCCCCCTTCTCTTTTACCCCCGCCCCCTCTTTTCCCCCCTCTCTCTCTCTCCCCTCCTCTCTCTCTCTCTCTCTCTCTCTCTTTTCTCCCTTTTTCCAAATGACGCGAGGACTACGGACCAGCGGGACGGGCGCGGCGCGTTGAGCATAGCGCCGGGCTGATGTTGTAAAGTCGGCCCGGAAGTGGAATCTTTCATCAAAACAGTGCGGACACTTGAACGGGCGGGTGCCAGGACAAAGTACCAGTACCCCGGGTCCCCCCCCCCCCCCCCCCTCCCCCGCCTCCGCCTCCCTGCGGCGACAGCGAATGACTTTTCCGCTGTAAGTAGTTTTGTTCCTTTCGCTGCTTTCGTTTGTGGCGAAAAGAGACCACAGCAGGCTGACTCCGAGAGTCGTTTCCGTCGCTCTGTCTCTCTCGCACCTAGCCGGGGGGCGCCCCGTGAGTGCGAGAGAGACAGAGCGACGACAACGACTTTCGGTCCACGGCTCTGGTTTCCGCGTCGACACGTCCACACCGCGTGTGCTGCAGTGCTGCCACCACCCGGGACGCGTTCGAGGTTCCAGCAGACTTAAAGTCGTTTTCGTCGCACAGTGGGCCAGAAGACCGGTGGAGGCGGCCAAAACTCTAGACGCGTTTTGAGCTCCAGAGTTGCTAAGCAGGGCTCGAACGGAACGTGTGACCCCACCAATGGATTCCTCGTTCGGAGGGCAATCCATTGGTGGGCCCACCCGGCTCACACGTTCAGTTCGAGACCCATTTAGCGACTCTGGAGATCAAAACGCGCCTGGAGTTTTGGCCGCCTCCACCGGTGTTCTGGCCCAC
Organism: Thrips palmi; assembly: GCF_012932325.1. Taxonomy (NCBI): domain Eukaryota; kingdom Metazoa; phylum Arthropoda; class Insecta; order Thysanoptera; family Thripidae; genus Thrips; species Thrips palmi. The sequence goes on from NW_023144627.1 coordinate 10,283,849, forward strand.
TGTGCGTCGCTCTGTCTCTCTCGCACTCATGGGGCGCCCCCTATAGGTGCGAGAGAGACAGAGCGACGGGAACGACTCGCAGTGTGCAGGCTTCGAGGCGCGTCCCGCAGTTTCCGGTCACGTGACGTCGGCCGGGTCGGCTGTCGTTGCCGAACGCCTCCCTTCGACGCCGCCCTCGAGACGCCCTGCCGGCGGGGCCTGCAGACTCATTCCGAGAGTGGTTTTCGTCGCTCTGTCTCTCTCGCACTCATGGGGCGCCCCCTGTAGGTGCGAGAGAGACAGAGCGACGAAAACGACTCTCGGAATCAGTCTGCTGGCCGGCCTGTGCCAACGGGGCCGCCCCGACGTCTCTTAAAAGTTGGAATTGTGTCTTAAGGACAAGTTTAGATGAGCTCTCAAACGATCGTGGCTTTCTCTCTGTCCGTCTCTCTCGCTCTGCAAGGCGAGGGCGGTCCCGGCGGAGCGGGTGCTGTGTGCTGCGCGGTGCTGCGGCACGATGTGACATTTCGTGACCGAGCAGCGCCAGCAGCCTCAGAGTCGTCTTCGTCGCTCTGTCTCTCTCGCACGCGCACGGGACGCCCCGTAAGTGCGAGAGAGACAGAGCGACGAAGACGACCCTCGGAACCAGTCTGCAGCAGGGGATGAGGTTCACCAGGACGCAAGGCGCCGGCTCGATGTCTCCCGGACTTCTCAATGAGAAACCCGGTTCCGTTTTCAAGGTGACATCGAACCGTCCTGGGGCGACTTCAAGGCGACTTGGGGACAGGGCAACTTCAAAGAGAAAGACAACGACCCTGAGGCCCAATTTCAGCTTTTCTGCCTTTAATTATTTCACACCTTCCTCGCAAATTGCCGAGCGAACAGTGAAGGCGAGGCATCGACGCCACGCGAGGTGGCAGCGCTTTCACCAGTTCTGCTCGTTCACCGTGGCTGAGAGCGTAAACGCACCGCACTCCATCCTGCGACCCGCGGTTCGATACCCGCCGCTTCCCTACTTTTTTTCAACACACTCTTTCAACAGTGCGATTCGTGTTTTCTTCCTTTCTTTCTCACTTGATTCGCACTATCTCCAAGTATGCGCTGATCGCGGGGCAATCATCAAGTACAAAGTCTCTAAGTCTTACGAGAGTACTCGCGTCGCCTCTCGCGGCAAGCAAGCGCCGTGCAGGCAGCCGGGCCCGCGGCGCACGGCCGCTCGGCGGGCCTGCCTACCTCGCCAGGCGCTCCCCCTCCCCCAGGCCCCGCAGTACAGTCCGAGCACGAAGTGAGTTAGCCCAGCCAGGTACAGTTGCGCCCGGCGACGCCCGGCGTCCCGGGAGAAAAGTACCCCGGAGTACAAACGTCAGCAAAAGGGTTGCCGTTCCGCGCGGACCTTTTCCGGGCTCACAGTGGGCCGGAAGACCGGTGGAGGCGGCCACAGGGTTAGACGCGTTTTGAGCTCCAGAGTCGCTAAATGGGACTCGAACCGAACGTGTGACCCCACCAATGGATTCCTCGTTCGGAGAGCAATCCATTGGTGGGGTCACACGTTCGGTTCGAGTCCTGTTTAGCGACCTCTGGAGTTCCAAACGCGTCTAGAGTTTTGGCCGCCTCCACCGGTCTTCTGGCCCACTGTGGGGCTGGGAACGTTTTGGCGACCCGGTCCGGCGGAGCGACCCGTCGCGGCAAGGCAGCCCCATGTTTCGCCCGTTTGCCTAGCAAGTTTCCGCAGACGACAGCACCGTCGTATATGTGGCGCGGCTCGGCACGGCTCGGCGTCGGGTCGCCGTCAGACCCAATTCGGCCGCGGTCCCCACACGGTCCATCTTTGTGAACAAGAAAGATCGTAAGACGTCGCATCCTGGCTCTATCCGCCGAGGCCCCGCCCCGCCCCACCCCACCCCGCCACACCCCGCCCCACCACGCCGCCAGCTGCGGACACCGCGACAAACCGATGGGCTCGCAAAGTGGGGGGGACACATCCTGGAGGCACGTGACCCGGCGTGACCACGTCGCCCGCCGCGGCGCCGCGACGCCCTGGGTGCCGGCCTCCTACTTTGTAGTCCCGTTTATGGACGCGGCCAAGCCGGCTGTTTGGAAAAGGGGCGGCCCTGGTGGGGGTTGAACCCGCGGCCGCGCGAGGACGCCGAGGACGACGCCGCTCTCGCGCGCGTGCACACACGACGGCGACGACGACCAAGTTTGCCGTTTGCAGCGTACTGTCCCACGATGCTGCGGCGGAGTCGGGAACTAAGTCGTTCCAGAGGCAATTAACTTCTCGCTGCGGGAACTTCCGCGGAACGCCTCACCGGCCCGGAGTCGACTATAAACAGACTCGGTATTGAGTGGGAGCTTCCCTCCGAAAGCGCAGGCGAAGCCGCCTTGTTTTTATGTCTCTCTTTTTAGTGTGTTGTGTCTACTGCGCGAAGACAGGAACACGGCATATTTCAACCTAGCCATCCGCACCCCCCCCCCTCCCTCTCGGTGCCCCCCAGTAGCGCAATCCGTCCAACTTTCACAGTTCCCAGCCCCGTTGCAGTCATAACCATAAAGGAAGAAATATTATGCAATAAATCGGCCGGCCGGGCGAGAGAGCCCTGATGCGATTAAATTCAAACATGTTCGATGGCAGGCGGGGCGGGGCGGGGCGGAGGCTGAGGAGGCCGTCGCGCTGCACGGCGAGAGAGAAGGGTGGGATCAGGTACTCTCTGGCGGCAGCAGGTGCTGCGTTAGGTGCTCCCGGGCAAGAATGAGGTCAAAACGTTCAAATCTCGACCGTTTTGGTTATTTGTTCAAATCTAGTACCTCGACGTTTGGTCCTGGGGCTGGAATGACAGTGGGCCAGACGACCGGTGTGGAGACGGTCAAAATCTCGGTCCGCGTTTTAGAGTTCGAGAGTCGCTAAATGGGACTCGAACGTGTGACCCCACCAATGGATTCCTCGGTCGGAGAGCAATCCATTGGTGGGGTCACACGTTCGATTCGAGTCCCGTTGTCCTGTTTAGCGATTCTGGAGCTCAAAACGCGTCCAGAGTTTTGGCCGCCGGCGCCAGTCTTCCGGCCCACTGTGGAGTGCCGGCCATCCGGTCGCTATCCCGGTGGAAAAGAGGAAAATAGGTTACCCACTCGACCGGCGACCTCGCGGCCCAGCGGCCCAGCCTCGGGCCCGGCCCACCCCTAGGCGCGTTAAGTAGATGGAGCCGTCGTTGGCATGACAGGCTGTCCCTCGGTTTGACCACCACCGCCCGCCCCCCACCCCCTCGTGCCTTCTAACGACAATTTGAGCAGCAACCCCCCCCCCCTCCCTGCCCCATACGGCCCTCTGCTGCTGCGACATGCGCCATGGGCAGCGCTCTGGCAGGACAGCCGCAATTTCACACTTGGCGCTCCACAGCGCCGCCGGGATATTTGCATGATACGGAACATGAAAAATCGATCTCAACACCCATCCCCCTTTCCCCTTCCCACACACACACACACACACACACACACACACACACACACACACACACGCACACATACGTGTTTAAGACGATAGTTTGGTATTTTTTCTGGAAGAAACGACCCGCTGGATTCCCGGAAAACACCTCATGGACGGGGGTGCAGCCGGGTGCAGCAAGGGTGAGGGTGAACGGTGAGGGAAGCGGACTTTTTGAAAACGCCTTCCACACGTTCGTCTCTCTCTCGACGCGACCCGTCCCCCGCAGAGCTGGAAAACTGTTGCAGGTGAAAGAAAGAAATAATGACAGCGGACAAGTCGTGCTCACCGTCATTACAGTGGCCCTCCGTCGTCACACGCGAGCGCGCGCGCGCGCCCGCACACACACACACACACACACACACACACACACACACACACACACACACACACACACACCTCATCATGTTCCCCCTCACCTTGAATGAAGGGCGCGCCGGAAGTGGGGAAACTGCAAGTACACTGGAAGTACGGCAGCAAGAGTGCGGAAAGGACGTAAGGAGCGGCAAACAAAAGGGGAGCGGAGGAGAGAAGGACTTCGGATTTTGCAGGGGGCCGCCGCCGCCGGTTGCCTGCAGACCGATTCCGAGAGCCGTTTTCGTCGCTCTGTCTCTCTCGCACTCATGGGCCGCCCCGTACAGGTGCGAGAGCGACAGAGCGACGAAAACGACTCTCGGAATCAGTCGGCCGCGTTGTGCGTACGTTGCGACGGGGAGAGTCCTCTGGATGAAGGAGGAGGGCCTCTCGCGGCCTGCTGCCCCCCCCCCCCCAACCCCTGTCCCCCCGTTACACCCGACTATACGGCATGGCGACAGATTCCATTAAGATACGCGGCTAAATTTCACCCCTTTTGTGGGAGCTCCCGCTAGCGGACGCTGCCTGTGACAGTGAGGTCGGGAGGGGCGGGCCGCCCGGCGGCTCTCTGGGTCTGGGTCTGGGTCGGCGGTTCTATGGGTCTGGGTCGGCGGTTCTATGGGTCGGCACCGGCTCCGGGTCGGGCCGGGCTAATCCAGGGGGCGCGGCGCGGGGCGCAGGTTGATTCGAATGTGTCACGCTTTAGACAAACGAGCGGCAGTGGCGGCAGTGAATGGCTGGAGTGACAATGGGCCGCCAAGCGCGCGCTTTTCAAATCTCGAGGAGGTAATCGACGCGCTAATTTCTAATTTCGCGGCGCGCTAAAGCCGTGCTAAAGCCGCCGCAGCATAATGGCCGCGTCAGGGTCGGCAAATTATTATCCAGCCGAGGGAAATGTTAGGCGGGATTGACGAGCAACGGGGCGGGCGCGCGCACAGTGGGCCAGAAGACCGATGGAGGCGGCCAAAACTCTAGACGCGTTTTGAGCTCCAGAGTCGCTAAACGGGACTCGAACCGAACGTGTGACCCCACCAATAGATTCCTCGTTCCGAGAGCAGCTCATCAGCGGGATCACAGCACAGGCGTGGTCCGAGTCCTCTTTGGCGACTCTGGAGCTCAAAACACGTCAAGAGTTTGGCCGCCTCCGCCGGTCATCTGACCCACTGTAGGACTGACTCGGGGCACGCTTCGAAGAATCGAGCGAGTCATGATGGCACCGGCGATTTCAACGTTCGACGGGCAATCCATTAGTACCTTCACGTGTTTGATGACGTGATACGGGTCCGGAGTCACGTTCGCTTGAACAAGCCGCGGCGCGGCGCGCAAAGTCCTGTCATCTGTTGCCACCCCGGCCAGTACTCGAACCTCGAACCCTGGGCCGCGTGGATGAGACGCCGAGCCCCGCCGCCGTGCAAGCTGCATGGCGCTTGTGTTTGCATAAAATATGTCTTTATGGCTGCCGTTTGTTTCGAGGCAGAGAGAGAGAGAGAGAGAGAGAGAGAGAGAGAGAGAGAGAGAGAGAGAGAGAGAGAGAGAGAGAGAGAGAGAGAGAGAGAGAGAGAGGCAAAGCCATTGGAGGCGGCGGCCGAGAGGCGCGGGGTGTCAGTGCTTGTGGGGATGAGATGGATGTAGCCGAGCCGCTTTGGCCGACTGCACATTCCTCAAGTGAATTAATGCCCTCAGCCCATGACGCACGGCAACCTTCTCTGTATTTTTTGTATTTTTATTCCTTATTTTGTTTCGGTTTTGTAGGAAAGGGAACGAGTAGCGTTTGCGTTTCTCTTTCTCATCCCGGGGGGAAAGTCTTCCCTCTCTACCTCTATTACTTTTTCACACTCTTTCATTTGTTTTGTCACTCAAGGAGAAGGCCGAATAAGAACACGCTGTATAAATACGCTAAATTTCTTTTTAATTCATTTATAATACAATCTGTACATTAGGTGTCTGGTAAACAGAACATGGTAAATAAGGCACTTCACACAATCATGCTTTGCGTTTAGGATTAATTCGCCACGATCCTGTTATCCTAATTATACTGCAGAATATCTAAAGAGAAAATCAATGTGAAACAGTGACCCTGGTTTACATTGGGCTAATAAAACGCTTGCAACAAAGTATGCAAATAGCAGCACTATAAGTCTTGTCTATCTTACAGTCAATTTCACAAATCCTGTCAAGGCATGCCGTTTGCCTGCACGCCGGGCAAGCACTGGAGAAGTGAAGCCCGACTTGAAAATGAGAACATGCTCTACAGCTCTAGATTGTGGCATTGTCTTTTACATAATTCCCGTAATACAAAGCTTTGATTTTGAAAATCAGACTTCATTGGCAGCATCATAATACTACTATGTAAAACGTCAACAGAGCCAGCCTCGATCAACAAGGAGTATAAACTCTTCACAATTCAAAAACATCTGTCTTGATTAAAGACCATAAGCACAGCACATTGTTCAAGGAGTGTACCATCTTCAGTCAAGTGTACTTTTTTAGGTCATACAGTGGAATTCTCCTTTCATTAAATTAAATTCAGAACAAACTGAGACATAGACAAATAAATGTGTATCTTTGGTCAATAATTTATAAAACAAATTGCAATTAGATTGCATGAAAATAGAATTGTTGTGCTGAAGAAAACTTTGTGTTTCACTGTTCAAATTTTGCCAAAACATAGTAAACAACGGCATAAACAGATTTAACATTTCTTACGATAAATATAAGATAAACAAGCAGTAACAAAAATTTCAGAAGTCAAATGAAGCAAATATTAAGACTTAACTTTATACACTCTTGGAGCTGACTATCACACTGCGTTTACAAAACAATGACATGCAAACAAAAAAAAAGTCTCAAAATAGAGCTTTTTCCTAATAAGAAAATGCTGGTAATTGTTAAATTTGATTCAACATAAAAGACAAATATCACACGACTGATGAAGACACTAAATAGAAGTTCCAAAAAAATGGAAGCACAGTATTACAGCATTGGAAATAACAATAATTTCAAGAGGATAGAAGTGTCCTTTTCCTTACTCTGTGAGTTTGGTAACAGACATAATGGCAAACGCAACAAAAGAAAACGAATTAAAATATACATATATATGTAAACAAATGAGACATGAACCCAGTTTCAATGAATCGCAGCCTCAAAAAAATGTGACAAAATCATAATCATATCACAGTGTTCCTCAGTAAGCACTTTTTCTTGTTACTATTTTGCATAGACCAAAACTGACTGCAAAACCCATTTTACATAGTACTTGCATCAAAACTAAAAAGAAGAAAAGAAACACTCAGGAAGGAGGCCCCCACAGCCATAGGGAAACACTGCAATATCACAACTACTTTTTTTACACACACATATAATCAGTACCGGGGAGAGACGCCTGAGTCTGTGCCATCGCCTGGCCTTACGTTGTCTGGGGCTCGGCGTCCGCGGCCCTCGCCTCTGGCTGCTGACCGCTGGGCACCGCGACGTGCCCTGCCGGGGAGTCCGAGGCCACGGTGGTCGCCACGGCGGTCACGGAACCAGACAGGGCGGCGGTCGACGCGCTCGGCGTGGCGGCGGGACTGGTCGGCTTGGCCTGCCCCAGCAAGGAGGCCGGCCCCGACCCGGTGGGCGACAGCAGCTCGAACAGGGACTCCTTCTTGACGGAGAGGTTGTTGGGGTCGAAGCGGTGCAGGCCCAGGTTGTGGAACATGAGGTCGTTGCGCAGCTCGATGCCGCTGCGCTCCCAGGTGGGCGAGCGGTCCATGGTGAGGACGGACGGCGAGGCGACGGCCGACGCCGGCACCGCGGCGTCGTAGAGGCCGCCGTTGAGGTACTTGGTGCGGCCGGCCAGCCCCGGGATGCCGGCCAAGCCGGCCACGGGCATGCCCACCACGGGGACGCCCGTCACGGGGGACACCGCCGGCGACCGCCGCGGCCGCGGCGTGGAGGTGGCCGCGCCGTAGAGGGCGTCGTCCAGGTCGAGGACGGGGCGCGGCCGCGGCGACGGACTCGACAGCAGCGAGGCGCCCAGCGTCCCCGACGAGGACGGCGACGTCGGCTTCTTCTTCTTCTTCTTGATGTCGTTGAAGCGGGTGTAGAAGCTCTTGCGGCGAATGCGGTCGCTCACGCTCTCCGGGCCCTCCTCTGCGGACGGCGACGGCGGGGTGGCGACGGCGGGGTGGGCGACGGCGAGGCGTCCGAGCACACCGACCACGAGTCCGACGGCGCGGGCGACGTGGCCCTGGGCTGCGGCGCGGCCACGGGGAACAGGTCGAGGTGCAGCGCGGGTCGTGGCCGCGGGGTGGCCGTCAGCGTCGTGGGCGCTGGGATCCCGGTGGGCTCCTCTCTGGGCGCGGCGGGCGCGGCGGTCGTGGCGGACTCGGACTGCGCGCGGGCCTGCTTGTCCTGCTCCGCGTGCAGCGACTGCAGGCTGCGCGACCACTTGTCCAGCAGCATCTCGCGGTGGCGCCGCTCCACGTCCTTGAGGGACACCACGGGGATGTCGGGGTCGTCGGCCGGGGTGGGCCGCGTGTGCGAGACGCTGCGCGTGCTGCGCGTGCTGCGCGGCCGCAGCGGGCCGTTGGCGCCCCTGTCCCTGGCGCGGTGGCCGCGCTGCTGCGGCACGCGGAGGCCGTGGCCGTGGCTGGGGCCCGGGCTGGGGCTGGGGCTGTGGCCGAGGCGGAGCCCCGGACTGCTGGACACGGCGCGGCGGACGGGGCTCCCGGACTCGCCGCTCCGGGAGGTGGACTTCCGCAGCGTGCGGGCCGTGCTGCGCACCTCGTCCTGCTTGACGGCCTCGGTGTCCACGGACTCGCCGCTCCGGGAGGTGGACTTCCGCAGCGTGCGGGCCGTGCTGCGCACCTCGTCCTGCTTGACGGCCTCGGTGTCCATGGACTCCTTGGGGACGTTGTTCTCCTTGGCCGGCGGGCTCTTGCTGATGGCCTTGGGGATACCGCCCGCCTCAGAGACTCTCTTCTTGTCGTCGCTCGACCTCGGCACCTTGCCCTTGGACGGCGACTTGCTGACGGGCGAGTCCGCCTTGCTGAAGACCTTGGTCCTGGAGTTGGACCTGGAGACGGCCTTGTCCGCGTCCTTGGACAGCGCGCCCCGCGACAGCGACTTCCTCAGCGGGGACACGGTGGCGTCCGCGCCGTTCTTGGTGGGGGACTTCCGTTCCGCCTCGCCGGGGATCTTGGTCCTCGACGCGGACCTGGTGGGCGAGGTCACCACGCGGCTGGTGTCGTCGCCGGCCGCCGGCTTCGGCGGAGTCCTCGGCGGCGTCTTCTCGTCGCTGCGGAGGAGCTTGGTCCTGGAGGACGAGCGCGCCACCAAGGACGGGGGCGTCGCCGCCGGGTCGGACACGACGCTCAGGTCGGCGACATCGTCCCTCGGGATCCGGGTCCGCGACAGCGACTTGGCGGGCTTCGTTGGCTCGTCCTTGCGAACGGAAGACCGCGACGAAGACTTGACGACGGACGGCTGGTCTTTGCTCGGCACTGACGAGCGGGAAGAAGACTTCAGAAGGGGAGTTTCTTTGGACGAGTCTTTGCTCAGCACCGAAGAGCGGGAGGAAGACTTTATGAGAGAAGTTTCTTTGGACGAGTCTTTGCTCAGCACCGAAGAGCGGGACGAAGACTTTAAAAGAGAAGTTTCCTTGGGCGAGTCTTTGCTCAGCACAAAAGAGCGGGAATTCGATTTGACAAGGGAAGTTCCTTTGTCTGACGCCAGCTTTGCATCATCTGCTGTGCGAAGCGATGACCTGGAGGTCGACTTCAAAACGAGCACAGTCTTGTCTCCGGTTGGTTTTGCATCATCCTTTCGCACTGATGACCGCGAAGAAGATTTTACCAAGGACTTTTCTCTTTCTAAAACAGGCTTGGAATCTTCTTTACTCCGTAGAGTGGCTTTGGAGGCCGACTTCACAGGGGATGTTTCTTTGGAGGAATTAATTTTTTCATCATCTTTAGGAGGAGAAGAATCGGAAGTTGAGATCTCGATGGATTTTTCTTTGTTGGCAGTCGTTTTTGCCTCCTCCTTTGGAATTGAAGATCTAGAAAATGACTTGACAGGAGAAACTTCTTTGGACTTGGGCTCTTCTTTCCGTATGGATGATCTAGAGATAGATTTCACAGGAGGGGATGCCTCTTTGTCTTCATCTTTCCGGAGTTTGGTTCTGGAGCTCGACCTCAATGGAAATTCGAGTGAGCTGCCTTCAGTCTTGGCCACAATAACTTTGGGTGATGGCTTGGACACGGAGACTCCCCCATTCACTAGGCTAGTTGAAGTGGGCGGGTCCAGCCCATTGGTGCCCTGCCCCGCTAGGGGCTTCCCGATGACGTCAGACAGCCTGCCCCTTGAAGAGGACTTCAGCAGCACTGGTGCTTTATCATCAACAGGTATTTTGCTTTTCGATAGAGATTTCCTAGGAGGGCTTGAGGGCTCATCCTTCGTTCCTAGTTTGAGTTTCGAGAACGATCGAACAAAAGGACCATCGGACGTCTCTTCGATTTTACTTGATTTCAGTTTGACAGGGTGCTTTGAAGGCGTATCAGTTCCAGCACCGCTGCCAGTTTTAGGGGCAGGAGCGTCTGCAGACTTTGAAGAATCCTGAGACGGGTTACTAGGCAGTGTTGAAGGGCCAGGTAGATTGGACTCTACACTGGCGAGTGGAGGTCGGGGTATTGAGCTCTCCACTTGAGTCTTCGTATCAGTCGATGTCAAGTCAGAAGTTTCGCCTTTCGAAATACTGGAGGCGTCTCCTTCGACCGGCTTCGCGTCAGAATCCTTCTTCTTGACCATTTTGGTTTTACTCTTGGAAGACAAGAGCCCCTTGACCTTGGACCCTGACTTGGTGCGGGCCACTTTGGTCGGTTTGGGGTCCGAGGCCACGGACCCGCCCTCGGTCACCGGGACGCCCACGTCGCCGTTGGCCACCGCCTTCTCCGTCGCCTCAGTCTTGTCGGCTCCAACTTTGCCCCCACTCGGAATGATAACTTGGCCTGCACTGGAATCCTCTTTGGCGCAGGAAATGCGAAAATCACTGTTTTTGTCTCGGCTCGGCAGCACGATGCTCACGTCCACCGAGACGGCGCACGGAGGTGTTGAAGCAGCGCCTGCAGCGGCCGGCTCGTGAGGTACTGCGGCAGGGCTTGCTTTAGCACCGCCAGAAGCAGGTTCTGCAGCAGGGCTTGCTTTGGCACCGTCAGGAACGGGCTCTGCAGCAGGACTTGCTTTGACGGGCTCCTTCTTGCGACGAGGCCGCTCGGTGGCGAGGCCCGCGCCGTCCAGGACGCTGTCGCTGGTCGAACCAGTGTAGGAGCGATGGGGCCTGAAGGAGGGGATGAGGCCCTGCTTCACGTCGGCGGGGTCCTTCCTGAACAAGCTCATGACCCTACCGGCGATCCTGCTGCCGCCGCTGCTGCCGGCGGGCGCGGCCGCGTTGCCGCCGGCGATGTCGCTCACGGACACGGCCCTCTTGAGCAGGCTGGACTCGGTGGGGGCCGCGTCGGCCTCCTTGGGCTCCAGGCTGTGTTCGCGTAGGCTGCGGATGGTGGATTCGATGCGGCTGGTCGCGCTGCTGGGGGCTAGCGCCGCGGGCGGGGGCGGGGGCGGGGCGGCGACGGGCTGCGGCGGTGGCTGCGGCTGCCCCGTCCGCAGCCGCTCCAGCCGCCTCTCCAGGGACTGCAGGAAGCGGCTGCTGGTCTTGCTCGCTTCTTTGTCCTTGGCCGCCTTGCCGCCGCGCTCTGGCTGAGGCTCTGGCTGCGTCGCTGGCTGAGGCTGCGGCTCCGCCTCTGGCTCCTCCCTGGCCGCGCTGCGGCTGCGGCTGCGCTGCAGGTCCTGCTCCTTGGCGTAGGCGCTCTCCTCGCGCGGCGTGTCGAAGAAGTCCGGGCGCAGGAAGCGCGAGATGCGCCTCTGCACGGGCTGCTTGCTGGCCTTGGGCTGCTTGGGCTGCTCGTCGCCAGAGCTCGAGCCGCGGAAGAACTTGCTGAGGATGGAGCGCTCCGGTGTGGCGCGCGTCGACGCCGACCTCCTCAGCGAGGACAGGTCCGCGGTGGAGCCGGCGGCGAGGCCCAGGCTGCTGGCCGGGCCGGGGCCAATCTCGCGGTTCACGGACATGGAGCGCCCCATCCTGGACTGGGCAGGCGGCGCAGTCGTGGAGGACGTCGTCGGCGGGGTGCTGGCAGTGTCGGCGACCGTAGGGACAGATTCGGCAGTGCCAGGGGATTCAGTCTTGCTCGAGGCGGGAATTTCTATTTCTTCCTGGTGGGGAGTGGTTGGCCCAGGGGTGGCCGCGGCCAAGCCGGGGGCGGCGAAGGCGGGCGCGGAGGTTCCGGGGGTGGCGATGCCGGAGGGCGAGCGGGCGGGGGCGTCACCCAGGAAGGCGCTGGAGGGGCACGACCTGGTGAAGATGCTGCTGCTGCTGCTGCTGCCCTCGCTGCCGGGCTCCTTCCGGTGTGACGGCATGATCTCATAGTAGGCGCAGTCGTCGTCGCTGGCCCTGGCGGCGAGGCCCTGGCCAAGGCCCTGGCCGAGGCCCAGCCCCGTCAAGCCGAGGCCAGAGGTCCGGCGAGGCAGTGGCGGCCGCTCCGAGTCGGACAGCGACATCGCGTAGGACGAGTAGGGGCGGCGCGCGGGCGACGACAGCGACGACAGCAGCGACGGCCGGTAGGACCCCGACGTGGAGGAGCTGGCTCCGGGACTGGCGGGCCGCTCCCGCATCGACAAGGTCCTGGACAGCCCCAGGCGCCGCGCCGCGCTCGAGTACACGTCGTCACCGTCGGACGCCGAGGCGCGGCTGGGGCTGGGGCCGTGGGTCGGCAGGTAGGACGTGGGGATGTTGAGGCCGTTGAGTTCCTCCTCCAGCGCGCGCGCCGCCGAGGCCCTGGAGGGCGCCGGCAGGTACGAGGCCGGGATGTTGAGGCCGGCCAGCTCGTCCTCCAGGGCGCGCGAGGCCGAGGCCCTGGACGGGGTCGGCAGGTAGGACGCAGGGATGTTGAGGCCGTTGAGCTCCTGCTCCAGCGCGCGGGCGGCGCGCCGCGCACTCGAGTAGCCGGCGGTGCTGCTGGCGCTGCTGGCGCTGCCGGGGGTGCCGGCGCCGCGGGGGTAGCGGCCAGACAGCGCGGCCAGCTCGTCCGCGGACACCGCACCGCTGCCGCCGCTGCCGGCCGTCCCCGTCGACTTGCTCTTCATGTAGGAGCGCGCCAGGCGGTGCGGCCGGTCGCTGGGCTGCGAGGCGCCCACGGCCGACATGGACGCCGACGTGGACGCGGCCGCGGACGCGTTGCCGCTGCCGCCGCCCTGGTGGTACTGCGCCAGCCGCGCCGCCAGGCTGGGCGTGTACGAGTACGAGGACAAGGAGGACGCCTCGCTGAAGTCGCCGCTGCTCCGACCTGGACAAGGACGCCGTCGTGAGACACGGGTTGCAACAGGTGCACGCGCAGTGCCTAGCAGTGCCGCAGCAGCGCCGTCGTGGCGTTCGGTTAGTCACACACTGAGCCAAGGCATGCCGACGGCGCCCTGCTGCGCTGGCCTCGGCCGAGGACATGCACCGCCGAGTTACCAAGGGGCAAGCTGCTGCAAACCGGACAGCTCTAAACTGTTTGAAATTTTGTCTCAAGCTCTTAAAAAAGAGAGATAAATATTCTTGCCCCTTGGTAATTCAGAACAGAATTGTATTAAAGTTGTTTCTATATTTGAAGCGACAAAATCTATGAATTGCCTCCTGAAACACGTTATAGAATGAAAGCCATTTGTCGTTGAATAAAACACTGGGATAAACGACATTTTTGGAAAGAAGGATGAGCATTTCAGGGGGCAACAAACTTGTTAATAGCTGTTAGCAGAGATTGAGAGAGGTACATACTAGCACAAAACTACCGTCACTTGGTTGGTTGCTTGCATGTGGTCGATGTGGGGGTTGGGTGGTTGGGGTTGGGCTGTGGGGTTGTGTCAGTGAGTGGAGGAACCAGTGGGGGAGCTAGCGCCGCTGCCGCTGCCCCCACTGCTACCCCCGCTCAAACTGCCACCTCCCCCTCCCCCTCCGCCAAACTTGCGCCCCCCTGCCCCCGGTACATGCACGCTCACACGAACCCTCGCTGCAAATCATCAGAAAGAGAGAAAGAAAAAATGTAGTAGTAGTCAATGCGATCAACAGGAAAAGTCAATCAGAAGAGCTTCACAAACAAGAAAAAAAAAGCATTCTAAACCAGTGAGGCAGAGATGTATCAGGAACTTGCATCACATCGTCTTTTAAAAACAATGTAAAATAAAAGAAAGGAGGATCTAAATCAAGAGAAAGGTTCACATAAGAATGGTGTGTAAGTAAGAAACAATCTGACACTGCAACTATTATCAATAAAACTCTAGCACTGAGTGAAATACCTAAGGGAAGTGGAAAGCTTCTGATTAGAAAAAGTTTCGTTGGCAAAACAGGTCTATTTTCAAAAATTCTGGTTTTTGCTTCACCCCAAGCTAAATCAAATCAGGCGCTTACTGACACAAAATTTGCATGTGTGAGGATATTCACAAGAAACAGCAAATCAAAAATCTAACAATAAAATAATGACAGTTTCCAATTAATGAGCAGTAATCCCCAAAACTAATTGATCATGCAAGCTGAGGCTGCGGCCAATCGTCTTTCTTCCCTCCTCTTTTCAAGCAAGCTTTCCATAATAGTATCGCATATAAGCAAGGGAACAAAGCAAATTCTCAAAATAGTACAGAATTTTCAAAGACATGGCTAGAGAAAGAAACAATTTGTGGAGTAATTGCTGGTAAATTTTGGAAATTAAAAGTGAAAATTAAAAGTGGAAAATGATAAAAATAAGAAGAGAAGGTGATAGTAATAGCTTTGGGTGTTGACAAAAGTGAAATGGGCTTAGCGTCATACAGTTGTGATTATGAGCACAAGTATATTATTCTTAAAGTTTTCATTTTATCTTCATGGAGCACACGATAGAATGTAAAAATGCTATTTTGGTCATAATTATGCCTAAAATATGTTACGGATCACATGAATGTTACTGTAGACCAAAAATAAGTTAGTGGGATCGTAAAATGTAGAATAGACAAAATAGTATATGTACAAGAAAGTCCACAAAAGTGTTGGAATGTTGAGTACATGCAATATGTACCTTGGCGTCAGTTCATATTTATGAAAAGTTTAAAGTGGTGGATTTGTTGAGTAATGTGATCTATGCTCTTTATAATCTTTGTCAGTGCTTATGTCACCTAGAAGACTTATCTCGAATAAAATCCATGAGATTCCACAAGATACTGTCATTAGTACTCAATTCATCAAAATGTTTTGAATCCAAAATACCCTACAGACAGCAAAATATGTTCCAACCCATTCAATTTAGAGACTTGCAAAACATTGGAATGATCTCCATTTAGAACTGTTCTATGCAATCGAACACTACCATACAACGTGCACAGAAAAAACTGCAAGCCCATGTAAAAAAATAGATAACCATCTAATGAAATGTGCATTACTCGAATTTCTAAGTCAAAGATTCTGTGCCAAATAGGTATTTGGTTTGACAGTTGGTAAAGGACATTGAAGTTACAAAATAAATAACAGAATATACATTCTCAGCCTCCTTGGTTTGTGTGACACACAAAATTAGTTTGATTTTAAAATGTGATAGACACCTCATGCACTATTACTCACCATTTTCATTGGAAAAAAAGAAACAACAGAAAAATGTTTGGATCGAAGAAAAAATAAATTCAAACAAAAACAGCAAAATTCTAGCAAACTGTTAATTTGGAGAAACGGGGTGAAGCAGCCATGAACGAACAAATGAGAGGAAAAACCAGACAACATATGCACGAAAAACTGTTAAATGCCTTACATTCATACACAAAATAAAAAGTGAGGGTACCCAAACTCATTTTCTTCCACAATAATGTCAATACATTCTAACTAATAGGAAAATGAACTTTCCTATGCATTTTCTTTCATTTCACTAAATGCAATTAAAAGTGATGAATTTATCACCAACTCCGATGTGAGCAAGTTCCCTTTACAAAACCCACTAGAGCTTCAAGTTTAAATGTAACCTCTTACATGAATCCAAGAAATTCTAACAGTGTCAAGGCAAACACAGCCAAATATTTCTAACGTTTCTCAAAAATTGGGTCAGATTATCCATCCTCATCATACATGTGATATCCACATGGGAGTATCTAACTGAGTGAAATTGCCTAAACAGCACATGAATGATGGAGGGACATGTACCAAAGAACTGATTCTTACCTTTAGGTACTGTGCCACTTGCATGCGACTCACTGTAGAGACTGTCTGTGTCTGACACGTCTCGGCTGACACTTCTTCTCCAAGGAGTAGGTCCTACAGAGCCACTTTCACTGTCATTGCGACTGAATGATCTTGAGGTTTCAGATATTCTTCTGCAAACACATGAGAAAGATATTGCATTGTTGCCCTATAAAATTTAAGGATGTACTGCATTTTCAAGTTACACAAACTATTGATACAACCAAGAGGGAGTGAAAGCAAGCTATGGCTGGAGTCTTTTCAGCACATTGAAATTGAGAAACAGCAATGGGAGAGTAAAAAGATAGCAGGGACATGACAAATGAGACAGAAGCACCTAAAAAGCCTAAAGTTGGGTTCTGAAGCATCAATTGTTACATGTTATGCCCACTCACTTAAATGTAGTTGTGACTGTCGTCTGAGTACTGGTGTTATGTATGCTGAACAACACAAATTGGGTTAGATGTTAGTAATTTCCAATAATTTATTCTAAATGAAATAATCAACACATATCCAATCCCTTTTATTGCTTGTTAATGAAAAAGTGATGGAGAGTTAATGGTATGTTAGATTC
Source organism: Thrips palmi (assembly GCF_012932325.1). NCBI lineage: Eukaryota > Metazoa > Arthropoda > Insecta > Thysanoptera > Thripidae > Thrips > Thrips palmi. The sequence continues at coordinate 10,300,499 of NW_023144627.1, forward strand.
AAAGGCTAAATACATTTGTAAAAATGTGAACATAACTTACCGTGACAGTGGCTCAAAAGGTGAACCCCTGCTGAGCAGACTTGAGGAAGGAAACATGAAAGGAGATGCACGGGAACTAGGATGAGTACCAAATTGACTAAGCAGTCGTGTTGAAGGAAATCCTGGTCTCCCACCATCCTCTACATTTAGCCTTTGAGTAAGACTGCGAACCTGAAAATAAAACAAGGATACTGATGGAGTTGAGTTCCTACAGCCATCTAAGAAGCCCCTTTGGCTTGTCAGATACATACCCTTGAGAGTAAAGACGAAAACAGATTTTCAGCTGTGAGCAATTCAAAGCCTTCATCATCATCCTCCTCTTCCTCTGCTGAACTCATACTATCTGTATGCTCTAGAGTGCGCTGAGAGGGCCTTGAGCTCCTGTAAAAAAAAATAAAAATAGACATATATATATATGAGATTTTTTTGTTCCGAAAAGAAACTAAAAAAAAAAAATAACTTGTTTAGTCAAGTATGAAAGAGTAAGGTTCTGATTTTGAAAGAAATAAGTACCTCAGACGGTGCAGATGGAAAGCTGATGGGCGGTCTTCATTATCACTATCTCTACCTATAGAGCTATGTCGATGTAGAGATGCAAATGGACCTTCATCTTCACTCTCACTGAGAAGACTACTGTTGGACAGGAAAAAAAAGACAAATTAAATTAAAGAACAAATAATAACATGTAGTGAGAACGCACTTCACAGTATGTGACACATGTATATAAAGTAAGGATTTGCATTAAAAAGGAACAAAAAATTGAAGCAAGGAATATATATGGTCTTTGCATTGCAACACAGAAGCTTTTACCTGAATTTAGTACGATGTCTTTCTCGACTAAGATCCACAAGAAAAAAAAGCAGACAAAAATTCAGCATTTGTTAGAAATTATAGCAATTGTCCAAAACACACTTTTAGAAAAGCAGTTACATGAGTGTGAGCTATCAAGGCAAGCTGCATTTCATAATGTCACATTCAAAAGTTCATACCTCATTCTCTTAGTTCTGCTGCTAAGCCGAGATCGGGGCAAACTATGAGTTGAGGCTCGGCTTTCTTCACTTGGTTCTAAGCTTGTAGCTCTGGGAGTGACATAGCCTCCTCCTTCCAGAGCAATTGGTATAACATACTCACGAGGAGATTTTCTAATAGGTTCACCTCCACTTTGAGAAATTGTGCTTTCAGTATCAGAGTCCTGCGTACTTTGCCTTGACAAACTATTAGACCTAGAAAAACAAATATCAATTTCCTTAAAGCCATAACTTTTATAAAATTTTAAATCATAAAATTATCTGAAAAATGTATACCTCTGAGAAATCTGAGACATTGTTCTTTGATATGGTAAGTTCCCTGATGCCGATTGGGATGTAGTTGGTGGTACAGGAGGCTTGGCAGGAGGTGTTGATGTCCGAGGAGTGGCATTTTCATCGGCCTCAAAGTGTATCGGTATAATATGCTCTCGGGGCTTTGACTTAGAAGACTCTGGCTCACATGATGCAGATCTAAAGAGTTAGATAAAAAGACAGTTAAACAGGTCAATATTTCAATAACAAACATAATTATGGAAAAATTAGCTGCAGTTACCTGAATGGCATGGGATGCACTCTTGTAGAACTGCCTGCAGCTGCTACAGGGAAAGACACTTCGCTTCTCTGGTGTCTCGGTCTGTTGGGGTATTCAGCAGCACCGACCATATGCTCAACCTCACTGCGATAGCCGCCCAATGGCTGGCCAGCACTGGCCCTTCTTCCCGGAGACGGAGGAGCCTGAATCATGCGCTCAAGCTTTTCTGGACTAGGTGCTTTAGGAGGTGGGGGTGTAGCCATCTGTATCTTTGCTTCAGATGTCTTACGGCGAGGGAGAGTTGCCGACTTCAAAGTGATCTCCATTTTACTTGCGGTCTTCTTTGGCTCAGAGTCCTCAACCTCTGACGTAGCTTGGACTCCCTTCTTTGGAAGAGGAGGTTCCTCTCCTTGGTACTTAGTGGCTTGTGGTGTTGATACCTTCAAACAAAAAGACTAGTTAGAAAAAAATTGGCCAGAAATGATAGACGGGTTTGGAAACCTTATTGTATTACCTGGATTGTTGCTAGACGAACATCGTTTGGTGCAACCTGTACTCGTACGGTTTTCAAACCTGTAATTGGATCCACTGCAGTCGGTGAAAGGGGAGTACCTGGAGCTGATGGAGTGCTAGGCTTGGATTCATCTAATGAATTTAGTTTCGGTGTCTTCTTTAAAGAAACTCTACGGCCAGTCACTTGGCCTTCAATAACACTACTAATAACTCCAACTGCATCTTTGACTTTCTTTGCTCGGTCTTCTTGTGGAGGTTCTGGGGCTGGTGTTGAAGGCTCTGTAATAGATTCCTGTGCTGCAATAGCAGCTTCCATAGGCTGGTCTTGGACAGTCTTTTTAGACAAGGAGTTCTTTACTCCTGCAGGTACTGAAGTTATGGAACCCTTCCTTTCACCAATTGCTGGTACAGATGTCGTAGAAGATGTGATGGATGACTTTCTCTCATATGCAGCCTTGGCATCGCTCACTTTGACCCCAGGTATGAGAATCTTCTTAGGCTTTTCTACTACTGAACCCTTCCTTTCTGTATTGGCTAGATTGTTAAACCTCTCAGCAGTCTCAAATATTTTTGATTTTCTACGTTCTGTACTCCTTGGTGGTTCTGCATCTTCAGGTGTATTAGGTACAGGCACTGCTGGTGTTTCATTGGCTGGACTAATAATTTTTGACAAGCTTATTTTTCCTTGGCTTTTTGCCTTGTCAAGACTGGCAATATCAGCACCAGTATCACTTAAACTTAGGGAAGATACAGGCGCTGTGGAGGAACTCATAATACTCACAACACCTTCACTAACATCATCACCATTCACTCCGTCCTTCACTTCTTCAACACATGGTTCAGACTGGCTAGACCTAACACTTTCATCACTGGGGCTAGTATCACTTAGTTTGTCATTACCCGAAGAAGCAGATGTATCACGTTTTGACTGATCTCCATCGAAAGCCTTTCGCTTGGTTTTGCCTCTAGAGCTTTCCTCTACTGCTGACGCGTCACTCACAGGCACCTTGGCTTCTTGTGTGGGTTCACTTCCACTTCTTCCCTCAGCAACACTTGCCTCTGGCTCTGCACTGTTAGCAGTAAGAGCGGAGTTCTCATCTTTTTCTGGTTTTGTTTTCTTCTTAATTCCTTTCACTGATTTTCGCTTTTCTTCAGTTTTCTCAACAGCCTCCGCTTTGTTTGGTTGAGAAGGCTTATCAAGCAAACTATTACTTATGGCACATGCAGCTGCTAGAGTCAAGTCTTTAGAATCACTCCTGGGCAGAGCCTCGGCTTCAACATCCATAGTTTCAGCCTGTTTCCTACTGTGGCTTGAGGACCTCCTGTCTGAGCGACTACTTCGCTGCTTGCTACGGGAACGTTCCTTTTTCCTTGCCCCTCCAACACTAGCATCTTCAGTAGAAACTGCATCCTCAATTTTGCGTTTTGGTGTTTCTGCTGCTTTATCAATATTTGCTAAGAAAAACATAGAAGAAATTTGGTTAAAATAAAGTGAAACTGGAACAAAAACTGTGTTTGTATAAAGTAAATGATTACTACCTCTACTTTCTGTCTTTGTTGAATTAACAAAATCTCTTATTCTTCTCTCTGCTGATGGTTGATCTAGATCCATAAGACTACCTACAGAGTGAGACCTAACTGGACCTTCTGCTGAGCCAGCCACCTCCCCATTGCCCTGCTGGAAATTAGAAACAAGACAAGACAATAAGTTTGCAATCAAAACAAAAAAAAGTAAGTCAAGTGAAACAATACAATACCTGATCTGAGGTAACGACAACTTGTTCTGATGACACAGGGGGCGCAAGAGAAAGAAGGAGATCTAGTCGAACAGGTGTTTGATTGGCCAAGTGCTCTGCAATATCAAGGCAGGACTCACTCTGACCTTCATTGACCCACCAGTGGGAGCAGATTTTGACTATATCAGCTCGTTTAGCTGGTGAAACTGTCAGCATTTCTCTTATAAGAGGAGAAGCAGCTACAAAACAAGGAGAAAAAGATTAGAACAATGAGAGGCAAATTTCATGAAGTTAAAAAGCTGTGGGAATGTACTTACGGGATGGCTTTTTTGGTTCAAAGTAGTCACCCTGAGAAATTTGTTTGACAAGACGCTTGAAGTTAGATCCATCAAAGGGCATCGCACCATACACAAGAGTATATAGAAGAACTCCCAATGACCTGCAAAAAGACAAGTATCAGCTTCATGACAAGTCATCAACAACATGGACAGCAAAAGGAATAACAAATTGTACCAGCAGTCGACTTCAGGCCCATGGTATGGAGTTCCTTGAACAATTTCAGGAGATGCATATAAAGGACTTCCACAAAATGTTCCTAGTAATCGTGTCTCGTCAAACACATTTGACAAACCAAAATCTGCAATCTGTAAGAGAGCAAAATAGAAGTGAAAATTCACAAGCAAACAATATCATCTCTAAAAGTGGTCATGAAAATGTCTTTGTACCTTTGCACTGCCAGTTTCATCAAGCAAAATATTTTCTAATTTCAAGTCACGATGACAAATTTTATGCTGAAAATGGATTTAGAAATATTTGAGCATGAGTGTCAGTACAAGTTATGAAAACATCACATTGTTTCAAAAAATATACCTTATGACAGTAATAAACTGCAGTTGCTATTTGCCTAAACAATCTACGAGCTTCTTCTTCACCAAGAACCTTGCGCTCACTCAAAAAGTCATATAATTCACCACCAGCTGCATATTCCATTACTAAAACCATTTTTTCCCTGTTTTCAAAAACTGTAAAATAGAACAATTGACACTCATTAGTCAAGAAAATAACAGTAAAGAGGTCACATCAGTTAGATTTCAAACAAAAGAAAGTAGTTTCATCTTTATAAAGACCTTCATAAATGTGGATTATGTTGGGATGCTGGACAGAACTCATAATCTGAATTTCCCGCCTAATGCGCACTAAATCCGCCTCCGATTCAATCTTGCTCTTCTTGATAGTTTTTATGGCAACCTCCTGCCCCGTTTCCTTGTTGATGCCTAGCTGCACTTTGCCATAGGTTCCCTGCCCTAGCTTCTTGATGATGTCAAACCTGGGGGCAGAATGGAAAACCATTAGTGAATGGAAAATCATTAACAGTCGGATTGCTTGAGCCCCTGAAAGGAGGCAGGGTAGGCAGTCCCGTTGCACCGAGGTGCTCGGCGGGCCTGCCTACCCATTGTTTTGCAGGCGGCGACGGCCCCTGGAGGGTAGGCAGTCCCGTTGCACCGAGGTGCTCGGCGGGCCTGCCTACCCATTGTTTTGCAGGCGGCGACGGCCCCTGGAGGGTAGGCTGTCCCGTTGCACCGAGGTGCTCGGCGGGCCTGCCTACCCGTTGCCTCGCAGGGGCTCGAGCGGCGATGCAGGCGCGCTGCCGCTGACGCAGCTTACCTCTGGCGCAGTTTGCGGCGGTGGTTGTGCAGGCGGACCCCCGCCGTGCTCTCCATGCCGCCCATGATGTTCATGATGCTTGCCTTGTCGACCACCATCTTGCCGGTTTGAGGTGCCTGTGGACAGAGAGGAGACACAGCACTGTCAGTTGGTTTCAGCAGCACAGCAGCGGCGAGGGTCGCACTGTGGACCAGAAGACCGGCGGAGGCGGTCGAAATCCCGGACGCATTTTGAGCTCCAGAGTCGCTAAATGGGACTCGAACCGAACGTGTGACCCCACCAATGGATTGCTCTCCGAACGAGGAATCCATTGGTGGGGTCACACGTTCGGTTCGAGTCCCATTTAGCGACTCTGGCCCACTGTGGCGCGTCGAGGTAGCGCGCGGTCAAGCGGAATCCACGACACGTCCCGATTAGCACGCGCGTGACGCTGGCGTGACGCGGGCGTGACCGCCCCGGTGAGTCACCACGCACTTTCGCGAGGAGCGGACAGGGCAGGGCAGGGCTCAATCGCTTGGCTGGCAAGGTCCACTCCCCAGGCTGGCGGCGCGGCATGAGTCTGAGTCCCGACGGTGCAGCGGGGAGGTCGTATGACGTCACCGCACCGGCCGCCTCCCACTCACCCACCAGCACCTCTCAACAGGTACCGGACGGAGGCACTCTCCCTGTGGGGTCGGCAGACTGCATGTAGTTCCACGTCGATCGCTCTGTCTCTCTCGCGCACCAACGCGACGCCCTGTGAGTGCGAGAGAGACGGACTGCACTCACTGGCACAGCTGGTTTCAGCCGCATGCTGATGGGTTGGTAAAGTTTTCCCCTTTCGGAAAACATCCCCATGTCCACCTTGATAAAGCGGAACTTGAAAAATAATTTTCCGGTAGACTGTACTGCGAATGGGGAACGACATGTGCATGAAAAGGTTGTCTCTAAACCACCAGGCTACGCTAGGCACCCAACCCGTCTGCGGCAACGGACCACTGATTCCGAGAGTCGTTTTCGTCGCTCTGTCTCTGTCACTCTCATACGGACGCCCCATGAGTGCGAGAGAGGCACAGCGACGAAAGCGACTCTCGGAATCAGTCTGCAGCCAGCAGCGGGACGGTGCCGCACCGATCCGCCTTGGCTCGGATGACGTCACCCTCCTCCCGCGCGCCGTGCCCGTGGCGCCCGTGGCCGTGTCCGAGGCCGCACACTTTTACAACTCAGATCAGAGGCACTCCTGGCAGTGACCGCGGCAGCCAGGCGGCAGCCGCGCGATTCAGAAGAGTGGTGCGTCGCTCTGTCTCCCTCGCACCTTCATAGAGAGCCCCACGAGTGCGACAGAGACGGAGCGACCGAGTCCCTCGGCAGCCGCGGCGGATCAGAACCAACTCATCCCAGCGCACCGCCATGGCACCGCACCGCGCGGCGACAAGGCGTGACCTCATGACGGAGGGACCCACAGTGTGGGCCACACGCTGCTGCCACAGCCGGTGGCTCCACACTCCTCACTCCGCGGACCGTGACTGCCCATGGCTTTATGGACCCATGGCCGTGACTTTGCGTCGCTGTGCGCGCCTCGGTGGACTCGCCAGTTTATGGGCCCTCGCGCACCTCCCCCATGGCCGCCCATGGCCACCCATGCAGTGGGCCAGAAGACCGGTGGAGGCGGCAAAAATCCCTCACGCGTTTTGAGCTCCAGAGTCGCTAAATGGAACTCGAACCGGACGTGTGACCCCACCAATGAATTGCTCTTCGAACGAGGAATCCATTGGTGGGGTCACACGTTCGGTTCGAGTCCTGTTTAGCGATGGAGCTCAAAACGCGTCAAGAGTTTTGGCCGTCTCCACCGGTCCTCTGACCCACTATGTGCCTGGCCAGTGCCCACCCATGGCCCTCACATCCTCGCGTACTTTGAGCGCGGAGTGGTACCAGTGAGTGTACACCGGCCAGCTTCCACTCACTCAATCACTCACTGGGGACTGCCTTGGGGACCGCACCGTACGCAATGGTCAGACTGTACTCGAAGTGGCGAAAGTCAAGCGGTTACACTGCTGCCTGCTGCCTCAGGCAAAAGTGTCTAAAGGGTAAACAGCCAAACTCTACCGGCCTACGGGGCGACTTCTCGACAGGAAAGCAAAAATATTGCCTCGTATGCACGCTGAGGTTGGCAGCCCTTTCAACAATGGTGCCCAGTGGGGCCAGTGGCCCATCCTCGCCGTGCGAGCGACAAGGACAGCAACAGTCTTATGAAGAACGTGTACGCGCGCGTACTCCGCACTCAAAATAACTTTTTATTTCGGACGCGGCAAGTCGGGGCGCGCCGCGTGCGCACGCCCTTCGACGCCATGACGATGGAGTCCGCGTGATAAAGGCACGCGTCCACAGACAGACAGACAGACAGACAGGTGGACGGACAGACAGACAGACAGACAGACAGACAGGCAGACAGACAGACAGACAGACAGACAGACAGACAGACAGACAGACAGACAGACAGACAGACAGACAGGCGGACAGACAGACGGACGGACAGACGGACGGACAGACAGACACATACGCGCATTCACCCCAGCACTCGCATTCTCCAACGGGTAGCGAGCCGATGATTCCGAACGGCGATCTTGCATCTTTCTCCGTCTCACTCGCACTCATGGGGCGCCCCGTGCAGGTGCGAGAGAGACAGGGCGACGAAAGCGCCGTTCCGTTCCGAGTCGCGGGCTGTTGATTCATCTTGTTTAGTTTGCGGCGAGTTTGTCGCCGCGCCACGCTGCACTGTTGCAGTGTAGGCGGTGTGTGACTTGTGCCGAGACAACTGCATGCGAAGCAGACGGATTCCGAGCGTCGTTTTCGTCTCTCTGTCTCTCTCGCACCTTTACCCGACGCCCCGTGAGTGCGAGAGAGACAGAGCGACGAAAACGACGCTCGGAATCGGTGTGCAGCGTCGGTGCAGGCCAGACCGCCCCCAAATCAGACAGAGCCGAGCTGCATCTTGGGTAAACACGCTGAGATGCAACACAGCGGCCAGCGAACCCCCCGGGAGGGGGGGGGGGGCACGCGGCGGGAACGCAACGCGAACCACTCCGCCGCCGATCCCCGCCCGACTACATTTTCCGAGCAATTAACTAACGGCCGGTCTCTGTTGAATACTTTGGCTGCGACTCTGTGACAGACAGAGAGCGCTGACAAGTGCGCCCCTGGCGGGTGATGCTGCTAGGAGGCACCACACTGCCTGCCTGCCTGCCTGGCCGCCACCATGTCGTGCTTGGAATAGTTGGCCGTGGCGGTCTAGCTCGCCGTCGGCCTGCCGTCGTCGTCGGCGCTGCGCGGTGCGTCCTCGTGGTTCCGCCTACTCTTTTCGACGACCATCGTCAGCCGCTGCCAAAATACCCGGCGCCTGCAGACTCATTCCGAGAGTCGTCGCTCTGTCTCCCTCGCACTCGTGGGGGCGTCCCCTGTAGGGGCGAGAGAGACAGAGTGACGTAACCGCGGCTGGCCGTCGGCGCGGTGCCGGAGAAGCCGGTGCAGCGCGTCGACGGCGAGGTGCTCGAGGCCGCCGACGGCGCCAGCGGCGCCTGCCGAGGCTTGAGGCATGCCAATTACAATCGCTACAGTGCGGTAGCAGTGGCGTAGCAGCGGGGCCCGGTCCGCGAGGCCGGCGCAACGCCTGGACGCGTGGCTACGCCCCTGGGGGCAGGCGGGGGCAGGCGGGGGCCGAACCGCGGCACGCTCCGCCAAAGCTCGGCCCAGGGCGGCCAACCACTCTGCATAAATGATCCTCGCCCACCCCGGCCGGCCCGCCAGCCAGCAAACTGATTCCGCGCACAGCGCACAGTGGGCCAGAAGACCGGGGAGGCGGCCAAAACTCTAGACGCGTTTTGAGCTCCAGAGTCGGTAAAGAGGACTCGAACCGAACGTGTGACCCCACCAATGGATTGCTCTCCGAACGAGGAATCCATTGGTGGGGCCACATGTTCGGTTCGAGACCTGTTTAGCGACGCTGGAGCTCAAAACGCGTCTAGAGTTTGGGCCGCCTCACCGGTCTTCTGGCCCACTGTGCAGCGCTACGCCGATCTGACTCCCTCGCACCCGCGAGTGCGAGCGAGACAGAACCACCGCCACGCCGCGGTGCGCGAGCTACGCCGCTGCCGGCCGCTGCGCGCCAACCCTGCCCAGGCTGCCCAGGCTGGCCGGCGTGGGCCCAGTGGCAGGCCGGCAGGCAGGCAGTGGCGCAGGCAGGCCCGACCAAAATAACGCCTCCCCCCTCGCCTCCCCCTGAAATCGCGCGGCTTAGCTGCAGCGAGCGTGGATGGGCGGATGGGCCGGCGAGGCTTCCTGTGCTGCGGCGCGGTGCGGCGCGGTGCGGCGCGGTGCGCCAGGCCGCCGCCTCCGCCAGTCGGTTTATTGTTTCGACATAAACAAAATCATAATGCTGCCTCCGCCGCGCCGCACCTCCGGCCGCGCGCCGCGCGCGATGGCCCATGGCCCCGCGGGCCCCGGGTTCGAATCCCGGCGTCGGCGCCGCTCGCCGATAGTCATCCGGGTCGGGCCCACGCCGCAGCGCGCTGGCCTTCCCCGCCGTCGAGTGACACCGTGTCAGGGGGCGTCGCCACGGCGAGGCGGCACTAATTGATTAAAAAACACGCAAAAAAAGGCTGACAAAAAAAACACAAAAACACACACACGCACGCACGCCTACACGAAAACAACATGAATTTGATCTTAAAAGCGTGTTTGGCACTTGGCGGCGAGAATGAGGTGCGCTGTCTTCCGGGCACCCCAGCCCACCCCGCGGCGCGACGCGCAGCACAGCAACCCCGAAACGCCGAGACCCGCTTTAAAACGCGTTTTAAAATACCCAACAAACCCCGCGGCAGTGGCAAGCAGGCCGCGAGAAAAATTACGGCACTCGCCGGGCCGGCACAGTGGGCCAGAAGACCGGTGGAGGCGGCCAAAACTCTAGACGCGTTTTGAGCTCCAGAGTCGCTAAACAGGACTCAAACCGAACGTGTGACCCCATCAATGGATTCCTCGTTCGGAGAGCAATCCATTGGTGGGGTCACACGTTCGGTTCGAGTCCCATTTAGCGACTCTGGAGCTCAAAACGCGTCTAGAGTTTTGGCCGCCTCCGCCGGCCCACTGTGGCCGGGCCGGGCGTGCCAAATGTCGCTCGCGTTGGGGCCGTTCGGCCGTTCGGGGCGGCGCGTGTGTGTAACGGGGCAACGGCTGCAAAGCGCTGCAAAGCGCTGCAAAGCCAAGGGGGAAGCGCCGCGAAGCGCCGAGACGGAAGTCGCCACAGGCGCGTGTCCTTTCGCACAAAAATCCTGTCCGATCAATGCTGTGGTGAAAAATAAAAAAGGCAACATGCTCAAAACGTCGATTATTATCTATTCTGACACTGCTGTGGCAGTGCTCAGGCCAATACGTAAATATCTTTACATCTTTACCAAAAAAAGTCTGCAACATTAACTAACACTTGCCGAAATAAATTCTTAAATTAATTTAGATTTGTTTTTAAATTTTAGACAAAGATTATTTTTTCGTTGACAGAAGTCTTTGAAAACTCCAGCAGAGAAAAGCAAATCCTTAAGGATTAATCCAGACAGTCATCGGTCCAGGCCGCGGAGACGGCGACGACGACGAAACAAATCAAGTCGACTCTTATTTATCGCCGGGCTCCTCATCCTGCGCCCAGGCGATTTCGGGTCACCAGCGGCCCAGTCCAGCGGTGAGGCGGGGCGGGGCGGGGCGGGGCAGGGCGGGGCGGGGCGGGGCGGGGCGGGGCGGGGGGGGGGGGCGGGGCGGGGCGGGGCAGGGCGGGGCGGGGGCCTGTCACCCACGCCCAAACAGAGGCGGCGCCGCTTGGCTCACATTGTGAAATCCCCCTCTCCGCTTTGTGTCCCAGACTTGACTCTCACCTCGTGTGTGTGGTTCAATGCCATTTACACTCACCCCCCAGACTTGCCCCCCCCCCTTTACCCTTTCCACTTTTCCAGAAGGGAAAGGGGGGGGGGAGGAAGGTTGTCGCCAACGCTCCCCACGTCAAGCAGATAAATCCCGTGAGCATGTTCCATCGATTCTCCAAAGAAAAAGGCAAGGCCCTCGCGATTTTTCACCTCTCGGTCGAATCTGCCCAAGACGACGCGCTTGTAGAAACAAGGAGGGCCATTCTCAATCCACTTCTCGTCGTGCGAGAGAGAGAGAGAGAGAGAGAGAGAGAGAGAGAGAGAGAGAGAGAGAGAGAGAGAGAGAGAGAGAGAGAGAGAGAGAGAGAGAGACGCGCCGTTGGCGCCCAATTACCTCGTGGCCAGGCGGCCGGCTAAATACGACAAATTGGTTGCACAAGTTTGAGAAACGTCAGCGAGCGTTACGCGGCGCGCTACGCCCCAAGATCGCGACGTGGACGTAAGCGCAGCGCAGCACGCCGCCGGGGACGCCGTCATACGGGCACCAGCGGGCACATGCAAACGCACTCCGCCACTACACACACATACACATACACACACACACACACACACGCGCGCACACACGGACACACACACACACACACACACGGACACACACACACACACACACACACGTGGAGGCGTAGGCTGAATGGCAGCAAGGCCGCTTCGTCGCTTGCGGACCTCGCCCCGCCCCGCCCCGTGTGCAGCAGAACCAACCAGGCACGCTGTCGGCTGTTGGCGGCGTCGTCCGCACACGGACAGAAAGAAAAGAAAAAGGGACTCCCTTCGCGGGGAATCGAACCCAGGCCCGGCCGGGGGCCTTGCACTGAAGTCGCGCCCCGAGCCGGCCAGCTGGCCGCATGCACGCAGCAGACTGATTCCGAGAGACGCCCTCGTCGCTCTGTCTCTCTCGCACCTGCAGGGGACGCCCCATGAGTGCGAGAGAGACAGAGCGACGAGGGCGACTCTCGGAATCAGTCTGCTGCAAGGCGAAGGCCCCCCAAGATGGCAAGACAGACCGCCGCTTTACGGTGTGCACCGTGACCGAGCTGCAGCCCATGATCGCCTCCAACGTGCTGCAGCGCCGGTCACTGCGCCTCTCTCGCACCCCTTGGACGCCCCACGAGTGCGAGAGAGACAGAGCGACGAAAGCGCTGCGCCTGTTGAACGAACGGGCGCGCCTGCAGCAGGCCGCCAGCAGCCCACAAACCCACGCCGTGGTGGAGCCGCCTTGCTGCAGTGCGGCGCGCTGCACTCGGATTGAATGAGCCAAGCGCAGTCCGCTGCGGCGTCAGCTGGCCAGCGCCATAGCCAGCGGCCCGGCCGGCACGGCCGCGGGTTCGAGTACCGCGCGGCGGCAGCGCGGCAGCTGTCTTTTCGAACGGCCCTCGCGGTGACGGAGGGATGCGCCCCGGCCGACGCCATACGGCTACGCCGCCGTCTAGGCACGCCTGGGCACGCCTCGCCGCGCCGCGCCGCGCCACGCCGCGGCAGAGCAAGGCAGGGCGAGGCAGAGGGGCACGGCGGGGCACCGCGGGGCACCGCGGGGCCGGGACGGAATTAGACAACGCCTCGAGAGCAATGCGGTTGTGACTGCGCGGCCAAAGCAGGCTAAAGAACGCCAAAGAAGCGCGTCGGCGTGGCCGGGGCCGGCACACTGTGCGAAAAAAAACACAGTGAATCCCGTTAATTTTTTTTGCCGGGATTTACTGTAGTTCAGAACACAGGATATACCGTGCCTGGCTACAGTATCTACTGTACCTGGTACAGGATATTCCGTACTCCACTCCCGTGGTACAGTAAATCCCGTAGAAAGTACAGTAGATCCTGTTAAAAAAGTACAAATCCTGTACTCTGAACTACAGTGACCGCTGTACTAATCACTACAGGATTTACTGTGATTTTTTCCCACAGTGCAGAGGCCCGCAGGCAGGCACGGCACAGGCCCGGAGGAGGGAGAAGGACTGCCGTTGGCGAAGGCCAAGGTGCTACGCGGTGCTAATGCGCTCTGAATCCGAGGGTCTTTACATCGCTTTACATCGCTGTCTTCCGCGCACCTATAGCGGATGCCTATGAGTGCGAGAGAGACAGAGCGACGTCATCAGAATCAGTCTGCTGGGCGCATTCGCAGCGACACGAGAGAGAGGCCGGTGCTCTCGAAACCGAAACATCTTTGCATTTTTGAAGCGGATAGCTCACGAAAACTTGGTTCAAAACAGCTTTCGGCGGTTAAGTTGAAGGTGGTTACGTTTATTTTGAGGAATTCAAAATTTTCAAAGACACGCGAGTTGGAGGATGGAGGTCGTCGTCCGCCGCAGCTTGCATGGCTTTACTTTGCATGCTGCATGGTCCACGGCACGCGACGGCCGAGGCGGGGCTGGCGGGGCTCTGGCGTCGCCGATACGCCCAAGCGACACCTTTGTTTCGTTCCCCGAGTTCCCGGTCCCCCGGCGAACACTTTCGCTTGGGCCCTAAAAGACCCTGCAGCGCGGCACGGCAAGGCCCGCCGCGGCCCGGCGTCCGAAAGGGGCTCCTCCACGTCCACGCCGGGGACAGCCGGGGACAGCCCAGCGCAGAGTCGCTCTGTCTCTGTCGCACTCACGGGGCTCTCCGTAAGGGTGCAAAGGAGACACAGTGAGAAACCGCTCTACTGAGTCGCTCCGCTCGACAGCCCGCAGCAGCACACCGCGCTTCCGTCTCTCTCGCACCCCCGCGCGGACGGGGCGTGGGGCCGTGAGTGCGAGAGAGACGGAGAGACAGGGCGACAGCCGGCAGGGGTCACCAAACCGCGGGATGAACAATGTCGGGGGCGAGACGGCGGAGACGTCGGCGAGGAGGACGGAGAGGACCCCCACGGCGCGCGGCTGCAGACTCACTCCGAGGCGTCGCTCTGTCTCGCTCGCACTCATGGGGAGTCCCCTACGGGTGCGAGAGAGACAGAGCGGCGAAAAAGCCAGCCGTGTCGCGGTCTCGCCCGTGTTCAGCCCATCCCGCCCTGCTGGGACGCCGCGACGGTCCCGACGACCGCGGTGCTAAAAGGCCCCGCGACAGGAAACTGGAGGCGACCAGCCCAGCTGTCACTGCCCCCTTCCCCCTCCCTCTCTCACACACACGCACGCACGCACGCACACACACACACAGGCGGCCAACGCCGCGGCCGAGTTCGCCGATCCGCGGTCGGCCCGCCACAGTCAGGGAAGTCCCCGGGCGCCGCGCCGGCCGGCCAGCGCACAGTGGGCCAGAAGACCCGTGGAGGCGGCCAAAACCCTAGATGCGTTTTGAGCTCCAGAGTCGCTTGAATCCATCGGTGGGGTCACACGTTCGGTTCGAGTCCCATTTAGCGACTCTGTAGCTCAAAACGCGTCTCGAATTTTGGCCGCTACGCCGGTCTTCTGGCCCACTGTGCGACGCTCTGTCTCCACTGGTAAAACAAAGGCATAAAAATTACGCCCTTTAGGGCATAAATACTCTTTTACGCCCTTGCAAGGGCATAAATCGTTTTATGCCCTTGGGAAGGGCATAAATGGTATAGGAATTTCAAGCAAAATTTTAATGCCCTTCCCAAAGGCATTAACGATTTATGCCCTTTAAGGGCGTAAATCGTTTACGCCCTTAAAGGGCATAATTTTTATGCCTTTGTTTCACCAGTGTCTCTACTACCGCAACGTCCCATGAGTGCGACAGAGACAGACAGAGCGACGACGCCGATGTTCGGCATCGGTCCGTTGCCCTTGTGTCGTCGCCGCCGCCACACCCGCGTGAGCTGTCAGATAGGGAGATAGCCAGCCGCGCCGCGAGTCCGCGAGACACCGGTCGGGTCCCCGCCGCTAAGTCGCGCCACGCGCCGCCACGCTCAGACGCCGCCAGGCCGTCAGGACCAGGACGCCGCCGTTTGAAATAGCCAAACACTCATCCCTTCCTGCAGCACACTGATTCAGGGAGTCGCTCCGTCTCTCTCGCACTCCTGTGGCGTCCCATGTAGGTGCGAGAGAGACAGAGCGACGAAAACGACTCTCGGAATCAGTCTGCAGGGCGGCAGGCTAGCCCCCGTCGTCGGGGTCGCAGTAAACGACCACTATGCACTTGACAAATCTAATTTCAGCTTGCTCTGCGAGTCACAAAGTCTGTCAGAGTGGAGTCGAGCGCCGCGGTGGTAACGGCCTTGTCGAGGGAGCGCCGGCGCGGCCTGGAAGTGGGAGCGCCTCGGGGCGGTCACACGTCCCCGACGACGGGGGCGCGGGCCAGAAAACGGGTGAAAGCGGCCAAAATTCTAGACGCCTTTTGAGCTCCACAGTCGCTTAACAGGACTCGAATCGAACGTGTGACCCCACCAATGGATTGCTCTTCGAACGAGGAATCCATTGCTGGGGTCACGGTCACACGTTCGGTTCGAGTCCTGTTTAGCGACTCTGGAGCTCAAAACGCGTCTAGAGTTTCAGCCGCCTCCGCCGGTCTTCTTGCCCACTGTGGGGCGGTGTCGTCGACGGGGACCTCTGAGACGCGACGCCCCGCGACGCCATCCGTCATCTTGCACCGTGTCCGCGGCCGCCGCGGCCAAGGCGCCGCCACGGCGATGGCGTCCGAGACCACGACGCCGAAGGCACGAGGTGCGGCGGGGGCAGCACCGTGGCGAAAACAATAGGGACGCCGCACTGCCACACCCATCGCCGAGGCAGGCCAGAGGCAGGCAGGCCGCGGCCGCGCGGCCAGGCGGGCAGGCAGGCAGGGCCCCAGACCCAGACGAGTATTTCGGGCAACACTCCGGACGTACACTGTGTCTCCCTTCAGAATAATGCGACGCATACAACTCCCCGCCCCCACCTCCCACCCCACCCGACGACCATATGACAGCGAGGAGTATCATCACATTATTTTGCAGGATTTAAAAATCATTTTAAAACAGAATTAAAGCACCATTTTCAAACCATGTTTAAATTACTCTGAGGAAAGTAAATGTCTCCCCTGCACAAGGAACCTCAATGCTGTTTCCTGGCTCCCAGCTCCCAGCATCGGTTGGCAAGCCATGAGGCTGTTGCCCTGCCCCCTTTCTATGACTGAGTTACTTTGAGGCAGAGTCATTGGCCAGCCCATTCATCAGGGAAACACACACTACTCCTTCGCAGCAAGGGCTGGGCCAAAAAAAGTTGCCTAGTCTGCGTTGACAATGACAGTAGTTGATGGTGTCAAGCACTGGCATTTTCAGTGAGTCTTTCGACTGGCACCAGCTTTGATGGGCATTGCCATTAATCAAGTTAGTACCGTTTAGGGACTGAGATGGACTAGTACCCAGTATTGTTCCAGCAGAAGTGAAATTTTGCTCCCAAACCAAATAACTAAATCTGTAACGCAGGCCTGAAGTCTTTCTTATCTGCAATACTGTCCCTTCAAGTCAACTCCGCAAAGTAAACAAGGAAGCTGATAAGAGGCAGGTGAGAGGGTTAACTACTTGGCACAAGAGTGCTAACTTAGAGTGAACTGGCAAGAAGAACAGGAAAAAGCTTCCTAGCCACATTTAAGCACACCTAGTGCCTTAAAGGCCTTTACATTCATACGAATTTGTGAAGTGAATTAGAATAAAAACTATAATGATCGGAAAATTAACTCTTACTTTAAAAATGTAATAGCAAATACAAAAAGGCTGCCCTGTCAGAAAATGGGCGAGACGCTAAGAACATAGGGAACTTCAAAGAGTAAATAAAGTGTTCCATCAATTGGGACAGCTCTTAGTCTGGACACCATCAGCAACCAGGAACCGTGAAAAAACCAACTATCTATAAAAAGTAGCCCGTCTCGACTAGGACACTTACTTTTCAGGAGAATAAAATGAGGGAAGACACCAGGTTTAGTAATCCACAGGTTAGGGCGTCGAGTTCTTGGTGAAGGACACCTCCACAATGCACACAACACAATCACTCTTCTTCACAGACTTAATTTTCGTCCTAAATCCATGCCAGACGTGATTCATTGTAGCAACACTATTATTTCCATTACGAATCTAAGAACCAAAACACAACGCGCAGCAGACAAGCGCACTCCCGAACGCCATCATCACTTCTGAGGGGCACCGCCTTCGCTAAGCCGCACAGCACAACACTGACTCGCCGCCTTCTGCAAAAGCAGCCTCACGCGCGCGGCGTTGCCAACTCAACACGGACCCGCTCAACTTCTCGCCGTCTCTAAATGGTGCTGGAAAGAGAAAACAGACTTTTGTTGACCCTAGACAAATAAGCGTTCACCCACTCTGTGAAAACAACGGTGGTTTCGGAGAACTGAGGCGGGATTCAGTCGAGTACTCATTCTGAGGCAGCCCGGAGGTCCCGGAGGTCGGGGCCGCTGTGAGTGGGAGAGAGACGGGAGAGGGCGGCAACTTTCGAACGCAGCTGCGCATGCTCCGCCGCCGCGGTGCGCATGGAGTGGAGGAGCGGTGGAGACCTCCTCGGGGGTCCTGCTGGCCTGGCATTGCGCGCGCTCTTTGCGCACTGGACGGCAACGTGACGTCGTGTCGAGGTGCCCCCTCCCCCTTTTATTTCATGCCTACATGCACTCGCGCACGCGTCGCGAGTGGGGCGTACTCCTCCACACCATGCGCGGCTCCAGCCCGACCCGGTACAGAGGCCCGGGGCTCATGGAAGTGGCGCGGAGAGTGGTTATTTTAGGTTTTTGCCGGTTTGCAGTCGTGACGGGGCCTCCTTGCTTGCCCTGCCTTCAGCAGAGGGAAGTGCCAGACACGGGCTCAACGAACGACAGAACTGCCGAATGTGACATCCAATCAGAAGTCAAAGCCGCTTCCTGGACGCAACGACACCCCTTCGCACAGATTAAATGTATATTTTATTGAGTATGAGTAAGTATGAGTATGATATTTGTACTGTCTGGACTTCACAGAGGCCAAAGAAACCATAGCAACTTAAAATAATTTTTGGAAAATAAGTAACTGTTGAGGAACAAGCCAAAATTGAATTTTCGATTCCAAGTAGGTATCATAGCAACACATGAGCATCTTGCTGCGCTTGCTGCTTCGTGCCGCTAAGTTTCTTGTGGAATGATTGAATCAGGGAAACGGAACAGGGAACGACCACTCAGGAGCAACATTCCACAAAAACGTGCACACGTTTTGCTCGGTCTTGAAAACGCTGATATACAGGCCTTCAAGAATCGAACGCATACTGATGGCTCGAGAGGGTATGGTATTTGATTGATGTCTCTAGTTTGGTGGTTTGTTCTGAAGAAATTAGATGACATGAAGTTGTCTGCACGTTGGCTCTACCGCGTTGGCAATACCAACTGCTACCAACCTTAACAACGAAACTCGTTTCGAGACAAGCAGACGGAAAACAAACGATAACGATACATCGAAGTAGCAAGGTAAGAAAGATGGCTACGGTTTCATGGAAAGTAGGAATTTCGTCAAGATTATTAGTAAGAAACCTTACTAACAGCGTTAAAGTTAGTCGCAATGTTGTGAGAAGGAATTATTCACTCCAGTCAAGCTTTACAAGGAATTGTTCCGCAGCGCCTTACCGTTTTAACACAAGATATTATGGTAAGAAATGAACATGTTGTTGTGTCTGAGGTTAGGATTTCGCCGATAAACATTGCCAATTTTATCGCAGGTACACTGATTCCTTTCACAGTGTCATGAGCCTTTTTCTTCTCTTTAATTTATGTTCTTTCATTATTAACTGTTAAATCCACATGTCGACCTCACATTTCGTGAAACTTGGAGCCTGCAGTCTCATGTGTGTCCCTCATGTTTCAGCCACAGAGACCTCTGGAGACAGAACTTCAATTTTGAAACAGCTGGAGGATGACCAGAAAAAGAGTTCCATATTAAAACAGCTAGAAGAAGAGCAGAAAAAAGATGAAGAAGAAGCCAAAAAGCACAGGGAGCAGAACTGGCGCAATACCAAGCGGGGCTTGATTGCGTGTGGTGGAATGATTACAATCTCTTTTGGCTACATGATATTCAGTTTTGGTACGTGTGTACCATTTCCTCTGTTAATTGATTGGATACCATTGGATGCATGTCTGTATACAATCTCAACTTTTTTAACTTTTTTTTTTCTTTTTGTAGGGGCAACTCCGACAGATGCTGAGGGAAATCCTATAAAAGATGAGTTTTCAGACTTGCCTTTTCCTCAACAACACATTTACAGAATATTTAAGGAGCTTGACTATGTTAAGAAGGTGACTTTAGCATCTAATTGAATTGACAAGTAAAATTCCCAATCTTGATTTTCAATATCTTATACTGCCTTTTAAATGTTTCAGTTATTTGGAGAGCCCTCCCGTCAGAAGCTTCTTCCTGACCCTTTGACCTATCCGTACATTCAACCTCCATACACCTTAGTGCTTGAATTTACTGATATGCTAGTTCATCCAGATTGGACTGTAAGAAAATGCCTTGTTTTTTCAAAGCTGCATTTGAGTTAAATTCTTTCTGCTTCTAATCATCCTTACTGTGTCTTTTGTGCAGTACCAAACTGGTTGGAGGTTTAAGAAACGCCCAGGTGTAGATTATTTCTTAGAGCAAGTGGCACCTCCTCTTTTTGAAGTGGTGGTCTATACAGCTGAATCTGGAATGGTACATACGTTCAAATATTCTGTTTGTGTTGGTAATATGTTTGTTCACCTGTCTCTAGTTTTCTTTGTTTAATTTCAGACTGTATTTCCTATCTTGGATGCATTAGATCCTAATGGTTATATCATGTACCGTCTTGTGAGAGATGCCACTAATTTTGTCGACGGCCATCATGTTAAATCCTTAGATCATTTAAACAGAGACTTAAGCAAGGTATTGTTAAATTATTTCTCAGTCGAAATTTTGACGATTCAGTCGCATTTATAAATCTGTTATTAATTTTCAATTTTCCTCTGTCCATCTGCAGGTAATAGTGGTGGATTGGAATTCTTCATCTGTCAAGATGCACCCTCGCAATACCTTGCTCATCCCTCGCTGGAATGGAAATGACAGTGATAGAACACTTATTGACCTTGCTGCATTTTTGAAAAGTAAGAACGGTTCCATCATTTTGTTTTATGGCACTTTTTTTTTCAGCCTAATCTTCAAATCCTTCAATTCAACCTTTTTCTTGTTTTCAGTGTTGGCAACAAACAAAGTAGAGGATGTTAGAGATGTTTTAGACTATTACCAGCAGTTTGAGGATCCTTTGCAAGCTTTCCGAGATAATCAGCGTAGAGTTTTGGTGAGTGTTTTCTTTGTGTGTCTGCATGGTCTTTATCTTTTTCAACTTTTCTACCTCGCAAAGTTCTATCCATAATTATTTATGCTCGCAGGAAAATCTAGAGCAAACTGAGAAGGAACGGAAAGATGGCCAACAAGGTCTTGCTCAACGGTGGAGACCAAGTTTCTTAAAGAAGACTTGAAGGTTAGCATGCAAACGAATTAACAAAAGGTTTCATCCCAGAACTTTCCTCAATCATGTCATGTCATAATTCCTCAATCAGCATTTACATACCTAGTCTCAAGTAACATCATGATAGTGATAAGGATCCCTTTTCATATTCACTTTTTATGATTTGAACCAAACAAGAAATATTCCTCCTTTGTGTGTTCATAAAATAAGTGTTATAGAGTGAGGCATAATTGATCAAAATGTTGATAGATTGGCGTCATAGGCATCAATGCTTTCCAATTTTCATGCTAATGCTTAGTCAAGAATCACAGCCTTTTTCAGATTTGGCAGCTAGTGAAATTCCACACTATATTGTTAAACCACAGTACCAAAAATATTGTGAAATGATGTTTTAAGTTTCAATGTGGGTTAGTGTATAAACTAGCAGTATATTGACTACAGTGTAGGGTGTTTCAAGAGATGTTAAGTTTGGAAAATTTACCATTCATTAAAATAAAGAAGATTCAATTCATTAATTTTTTTCTAGAATTTATTTCAGTCCCTCTGTCCATTACAAAAAGAAAACAAGCATGGAATTTCTTTATGAAGTATGATTCCTTTCTACAACACAGGGAAAAATAAGATCAGACCAGAAAACACACGGCTGCTTCTGCTGACGCACTGCCATCAGTTCTTGAATGCAAAGCTGCAAAGTGGAAATTTTGAATGCATCAAACTACAGTCTTGAAATTTTCTTGTCTGTTCTTTTTGAATGTTTAACTATTTTATTAAATTAACAGCTAAATGCCAAAGTCAAATCAAATCAATAAATACTTGGAGCAGTAAATACTATGTACAAATTTAAAACAGCTAACAATCCATTTACTTTGAAGGTTTATTACATTTCTGTAAAAGACGGCTATGTTCCTCTCTCATCTAAAATTGGATTCTATTCTTAATCAACTTGTTAGTTTTGCACAGGGTGGGATAAGAGATGCAATCCACATCCTACATAGACCTTCAAAGCAACAAATGGAGCAATAGAACATAGAGCACCCTCAAATCAGGCAAATAAAATATAAATAATGATCCCCTTGTTCGTTCTTTTAAAATGTTCCTCCCAGAGAAACCAAAAATTTGAACAAACATATGCATCAAAATGCATTTGCACTAACAACCTTACCTACAATTAACTGTACAGGACTCAAATTGTTTATAAACAGACATATACAAAAATGTACAAAGAGAAACAAAACAACCCTTGTTAAATACTGAATTATACATAAACCAACTCTCAGTTCTGTATTTATTAAATCACAGATGCCTAGTACGCGCTTTTAAATTGACTATCTAGTCCAAAGTAGCTAACACGCCTCCTTTTATCTTTTGAAAACACCATCTCACCCAAAGAACACGAAACGCTCACAGTGACGTCATTTTGATGTCATTATGACAACTTTTAGTCAAAATTTCGACAAAAAAAGCATTATTTTGACGTCATTTTGACGTCCTTTGACTGCTTCGTGAGTGTTTCAAGTTCTTCCG
This sequence comes from Thrips palmi, assembly GCF_012932325.1. Classification (NCBI taxonomy): domain Eukaryota; kingdom Metazoa; phylum Arthropoda; class Insecta; order Thysanoptera; family Thripidae; genus Thrips; species Thrips palmi. The sequence continues at coordinate 10,322,840 of NW_023144627.1, forward strand.
GCACTCTTTACGCCACGAATAACGTTCAGCAGAGCCCAGTAAAGTATTATACTAAATCTGGAAGAGATGAGAATTGTCATCCATACATGGAATGGCTGCTCTAGTGTTCGTCTCAGGAACCATGAGGCCAAAGAGATCTGCTTCACCATAAAGACAAAAAGGCCCCTTAGCTTGACAGTTTTGTCACGAATGATCTTTCAGTCTCAATTTGTACCTAAGTCTGGCTGGCCGCGCCCGCTCGCTTGGGCTTGGTGAGGGGGATGTACTTGGCCGTGTGCTGCTGGGGGCGGGGGTCGTTCCTGCTGTAGGACAGGGGCACGAGGTAGGGGGTGGGTTCACCGGTGGAGGGCGCGGGGCTGGGGGTGGCTGCCCCGGGGGCGGCGCTGGCGGCGCTGGAGGCGCTGGCGGCAGGGACATGCTTGGCGCGCCTCTGGGCGGCGGACGGGCTGCCCTTGTCGCCGCGAGTCCCGGCCGAGGACGCCGCCGTGGGGCCCGCCGCGTCCAGGTCGCGGCCGCTGAAGAAGCTGTTGACGGCGGCGAAGGGCATGAAGGCCAGGCGCGCGTACCGCTCGGCCTGCTCCAGCAGCGCCACCAGCCGCTGCGGCAGCAGCTGCACCGTGATGGAGCGCTCGCTCCAGTTGCCCGCCGTGGGCGCGGGGGGCGGCGGCGGCGGGTGCGACGCGTCGCCGTCGAAGAAGGAGAAGGCCCGGCTGTTGTTGGCGGCGCGGCGGCTCTCCTTGTCCGCGGCCACGGAGGGCACGGCGGCGGCCACGGGCTTGGACGGCGGCCAGTGCTGCCAGATGTGCGTGCCGCCCAGGGGCGGCGGGTTCAGCTCCACGGCGGGCGTCCACTCGGGCGTCGTCGTCTTGTCCTGCAAGTCGCGCCCCGTGCCCGACGAGGTGGACGGCGGCGCCGTCGTCTGCACCGCGTCGGCGTCCTCCGGGGCCGGCGTCGTGGCGTTGGTCGGCGCGGACGTGCTGGTCGTGGTGCTGGTCGACGTGGTCGGCTTGAGCACGGGCTCGGTGATCTCCGGCTTGGCCGGGGCGGACTCCGCCTGCTGGAAACTGCGCCTGTCTCCGACCGCCTCGCCGGGCGGCGCGGTGGCCGTCCGCACGAGCACGGGCTCCGAGATCTCCGGCTTGGTCGCGGACGCCGCGGACGCCGAGGACGCCGCGGGGGCCGAGTCCACGACGACGGGCGGCGGCGGCGTCTCGTCGGCGGACGGCTCGGTGGCGTCGTCGCGGTCCGTGCCGTTCACCAGGGGCTGCAGCGTCGTCACGCCCACCTGCACCTGGTCGTCGAAGGCGCGCGCGTCGTCGCGGTTGCGCGAGTTGTCCAGGCCGTTGTTGGTGGTCTCCGGGAGGTCGTCGAGCAGCGGCTGCCACGCGGGGCCCGTCGCCTCCAGCAGGTCCAGCAGCGCGTCCTCCTCGGCCGTGCCCGTGCCGTTGAGGCCTTCGTCGCCGACGTGCACCACCTGCGTGGGCACGAACAGGCTCGAGTTGCGCTGCGCCAGCAACGCCGTCAGGTTGAAGCCGGGGTGGTCGGGCGGCGAGGGCTGCGCGGCCGGCGACGACACCTCGTTGGTCTCGGACGACGGCCCGCCCAGCGGCCCGCCCGCCTGCTGCAGCTGCGCGCTGGTAGTGTCGCGCGGCGGGTTGCACTCGCCGGCGAACAGCGGCAGCAGCACGGGCACGCCCGACTCCAGCACCAGGTCCTTCTTGCACACCGAGGAGCTGCGGGGGAGAGCAGTACACCGACAATGAGTCACTTACCCTATCTAGAGTCCTAGTCCCCAAAGTCCCCAGAGGAAAAGGCTATGGGAATCCACGCGTACCTTTTGCCGAAGCTGTCGCTGAGGGTGACCTTGTCCACGGACCAGCGCGCCAGCCCCGAGCTGATCCAGCCCGAGTAGGCCGTGTAGAGCAGCTGCACGCCGCGAGGCTCCTGCATCACGGGGTGCGGCACCACGATGCGCGACAGCGACCCGCCCACCTGCAGCTGCTCGTCGTCCTTCCTGCAACCGGAGAGGGTCAGTTTTGGAAACTTGGTGAAGCGCAGCTCGCAACAGCGGTCAGCCCTACACTACAAATATAGAGTGCCCACAAACTGGGCGCCTTTGTCGCCCGCCCCACTTTTAAGGGCGCCCAGTTTGTGGGCACTCCACATTTATAGTGAATGCACGTACGTCGTGAGCGTAAAGGTCTCGTTGAAGTCCGAGTCGCCGACGAGCGTGATCTGGATCTTGCCGTAGCTCACCACGGGCAGCACGCTGGGGGAGCTCTCCACGCGGACGTGGTACTGGTGGGCTGTGGAGGTGCACAGAAGTAGATATTAGAATCACCTGGGGTTGGGTTGGATCAGGTTAGATGCAGCTGGGCTCAGGTGCGAAGACAAGGGGGAGGCAGCAAAGAGTTTTTTTTGCCCATCCCACATCCGGAAGATGGACAAAAAGGTGTTCTTTGCACTGAAGTGGGCTAAGCCACTTTTGCCCTCCCTGAAGGACCACCTAGACCGGCGGTGGCCAAAACTCCGGACGCGTTTTGAGCTCAAGAGTCGCTAAACAGGACTCCAACCGAACGTGTGACCCCACCAATGGACTCCTCGTTCGGAGAGCAATTCATTGGTGGGGTCAAACGTTCGGTTCGAGTCCCATTTAGCGACTCTGGAGCTCAAAAGGCGTCTGGAATTTCGGCCGCCTCCACCGGTCTTCTGGCCCACTGTGTGTGTGTTGGGTTCGGCGGCTACTGACCGCAGAAGGGCTCCTCGTCGCGGGTGACGAGGTAGAGCGCGCCGCGGGCCAGGGCGCGGTCCGCGTAGTAGCCCATGTTGCCGCAGGGCCGGCTGGCGGGGTCGCAGGGGAAGCAGCGGCCCTGCAGGAAGCTCTCGTACGAGTCGCAGGCCGCGGCGGGGAAGTGGCAGCGCGGCGACACCGAGTCCGTGAAGAACTTGTAGGCGCGCCGGTGGTTGCACAGGCTGCGGGCCTCGTTCTCCGACGCGGCTGCAAGGCAATGCAGTGCCGGCGGCGGCGAGTTTATGTCCATTCATTCTGTGGACTGATTCCGAGAGTCGTTTTCGTCGCTCTGCCTCTCTCATGGGGCGTCCTGTGTAGGTGCGAGAGAGACACAGCGACGGAAACGACTCTCAGAAACAGTCTGCAGTCAGTGTACCCAAAGAATGAAGCAACTTATACCTCCCAATTTTCAATTTTCTTTTAATGGGATTTTCAACAACTTCTTAAAAATAATTGTGTATAATTTTTTTTCTAGTGTGTCAACTAGCGCACACTGTGAAGTTGGTCCACTCCACTCACACCACAGGATGTCGGACACGGCGCCGACGAACAGGTTTGCGCAGCCCTTCTGCATGCGTCCGCCGTTGGGGTAGAAGTCGACGTGGCCGAGGGGCTGCCGCGTGCCCAGCCCGCCCAGGATGAGGTTCTCGCCGTTGCTGTGGATCACGTCCACGAAGTTGGCGTCCGTGGCGTCCAGGCGCGCGCGGGGGTCCTGCGACTCGAACAGCGGCCCGGCGGGGTCCAGGCCTGCCGCGGAAAAGGGTGGAAAGAGTAAAAATCGCGTTGGAAGACAGGAACAAAACAGCGCAATGGAATACAATTAAAGTCAGCCCACTGTTGAAAAAAAATTCGGAAAATTCTGAAATCTTATGTTTCTATTTTTAAGGGTTTTTAACAGGTATAGAACAAAAAGGTTGGGAGGTTAGGTTAGGAGGTTAGGTTAGGATACTGCCCCCTGAATAGTGCCGTACCCGTGATCCTGCTGAGGTTCTTGAGCTCGGCGCCGGCGAAGCCCGCGACGTGCGCGCCCAGCGAGAAGCCGATGACGTGGACGCGGTGCACGGGCAGCCCGGCGTGCTTCTGGAGGCCGGCCAGCAGCAGCGCCACCTGCTTGCCCACCATGCGCGTGTTGGCCGCGGCGCGCACGTAGTTGGGGATGGTGGCGCCGCGCTCCCAGTCCACGCAGATGACGTTGCAGTCCTCCACGGCCATCAGCGCGGACCGCATCTCGTACACCCACACGTGGGAGCACGAGCTGCCGAAGCCGTGCACGATCACCTAAACAACCAGTCACAGCTCAGCTCCAAGTCAAAACGCCCCAAAATAAAAAAAAGTTGCAAAAAGTTGAAGAAAGAAGTTTTTAGAAAATTAAAAAGTTCTTCAAAAAAGTTAAAAACAGTCTTAAAAAAAAAACCTTAAAAGTTAATTAATTAATGCAAAGTCTTCAAAGAAAGAATAGAAAAGGTTTTTAGCCGAAACAATTAAAGCTTTTATTTTAAGAATTTTTTTGGGAAAATATAAGTTTTTAGAAAGAAAAAAATTGTCCCCTGGAGGAAAGCGAAGAAAATAAGCAAAATGTGATGGTACCTTGGTCGGGGAGGACGCGTTGAAGCGCCGCGTGGCGTCCGCCCACACCGTGGACAGGTTACTGAAGGGCACGTCCAGCAGGGGGATGTCGCCTCTGGAACACACGAGAACCGCGCTCGCGTCACCGACTGTCGCTCTGTCTCTCTCGCACTCGTGGAGTGTGCCGCGCGGGTGCGATAGAGACAGGAGTGGGCCAGAAGACCGGTGGAGGTGTTCAAAATTCCAGACGCGTTTTGAGCTCCAGGGGCTCGAACCGAGCGTGTGACCCCACCAATAGATTGCTCTCTGAACGAGGAATCCATCGGTGGGGTCACACATTCGAGTCCTGTTTATCGAATTTGGAGCTCAAAACGCGTCTAGAGTTTTGGCCGCCGGCGCCGGTCTTCTGGCCCACTCTGATGCACTGTACGCGGCCGCCAGCAGTTTTGCTCCCGTCTCGCTTTTCGTTTTTCGTCGGCCTCACCTGTTGCGCCGGGAGTACAGGAGGAAGTGGGTGTCCACCTCCTCGGGCGGCGACGGCAGCATGTCCAGGTAGCCGAAGGGCCCCGAGTCCTGGAAGCAGCCGACCTCGGGGTAGCACACGGAAGCATCGGCTCGCTTCTTCCTGCGACCACAAAAGGAGAAAACACCGGTGAGTCGCTGAGTTGTTGCGTTGTTGACTTTGCTTTCTGGAACCTAGGGCCTCTCTCTCTCTCTCTCTCTCTCTCTCTCTCTCTCTCTCTCTCTCTCTCTCTCTCTCTCTCTCTCTCTCTCTCTCTCTCTCTCTCTCTCTCGTCGCCGCGGCCCTTTTTCGGACGCCGAGTGACGTCGTGACGTCACAAGGACGTCACGAGCGAGGCGCCGGCACACCGACACACTGACACACACGCACTCTCACACACAGACTGATGGAGGCGGCCTGGCCCGGTCCAGTGCTCACGTTTATCATGTTTGGGTGGCTGGGGCGATGCTGGAGTCAATCTGGCGGACTTTTCCATTCGCGTTGTGTAATATGCACGCTGCGTTTGTGTGTGTGTGTGTGTGTTGTTTTTTCTTGTGTGTGTGTGTGTGTGTGTGTGTGTGTGCCGGTGGCGCCTGGAGTCTGGACCAGCCTGGGCCTGGGTCAGTCACCGGCCCACGCCCTCCCTACGGCAGACTGACGCCGCCGAACGGCGTTTTGTCGCTCCGTCTCTCTCGCACCCCGTCGGAACGCCCCATGAGTGCGAGAGAGACGGAGCGCCGCCTCTCCTTTTCCCCCGTGGCGTGATTTGCATGCAAAGCGGAGTGATACGAATCCTCGAATGCGCGCACTCAAGCTGGACGGCCGCTGGAGAACCGAGGGGAACGCGTTGTGAAACAGAGGCAGCGCGCGGAAAGGCGAAAAGAGTGAAAACGAGCCGACGAACATTCGGCCAGCTTTAGATCTAGCAGCCGGCGAAGCACTGGATAAAGGATTTGTCCAGCGGACAAGCCGGTGGAGCATGGATAAAGTTGTCAGCGGACAAGCGTGGACATGGATATCGATTTGCCAGTGGACAGCCGGTGGGACTGGAAGAGGATTTTCAGCGGACAAACCGGTGGAGCACTGGATAAAAGACTTTTCAGATCCACACAACACACTGACTCAACCCCCTGCTCAAGCCGGGTGAAGGCATAGGATCAGTGTGGATGAGCCATACAGTCAGTCAGTTGCGGCAGCATGCACCAGTGTCATGGTTGCCACTACAAATCTAGGCGTCGCTGTCGAGAAGTTGCCTAGAAGGCAGGCTGAGGTTGGCAACCCTGTCGACACTGGAACTAGTGGCAACTTTTGCCCAGACTCGTGTGGCAGCCCTGCGGAGCCGTCGAGAGGTGCGAGAGAGACAGAGCGACGCAACGCCTCGGCCGCGTCGCGTCATTTGGACGCTAAAGCTCGGGATTAGCGGTCGATTAGCGTGTACTTATCGCGGAGGCGTGTAACGAAAGAGAAAGAGACGAGAGCGAGAGAGAGACGATGAGATCACAGAGTGAACGGAGAGGGAAAGTGAACGTGGCTGCCGCCCGGCCCCGCCCGGCCCCGCCCCGCCACCGTGCATTCTGTACAGTCACAATCGCTTTGGAAAGTTACGAACGACGAGTAATAACTTGGGAGTGCGTTCATCAGTTGGGTCATCATAACTAACTGCCGTGCCGCACAAACCAACTGACAATAGCCGAAAAAAAAAATGAAATTAAGAAGGGAATTTGAACCGCCGACCTCAGCACCCGCACGCGAGGACGCTAACCACTCACCTGTGCGATGACAGTTTTCGGAGATGCCATTCCGCCATGGACGTGACGACGGCGCGGAACAGCTCGGCGTCGTTGCGCTCGTCCTGGGCTTCCATCTCTGCACTCGCCCAGCGGGTGCCATGCAGGGAGCATTGCACGACGCCTGCAACAGAAGCGACACGGTCACTACACTGACAGAAAAGGCATCGCGCATTGATTGGACTTGAACCGAACGTGTGACCCCACCAATGGATTGCTCTCCGAACGAGGAATTTATTGGTGGGGTCACACGTTCGGTTCGAGTCCCACTTAGCGAGTCTGGAGCTCAGAACGCGTCTGGGATTCGGACCGCCTCCACCGGTCTTCTGGCCCCACTGTGCGCCCGTGTGTAGTGTTGGTGTTGGTTTGGTTGGCAAGCCTGTGAGTTGTTGATGTGTATTCATGTCTGCTTGGCCAGCCTGGGGGTTGGTGTCGGTTCTATTGACAATCCTGTGCGCCAATAAGAATCCAGCCCGCCAATGGTGAGTCACGTGTCTCTGCCTTAATCGTCGTTGACCGCGCGTATTCGACCAGGGCGTCATGAATGGCCAGGAGTTCTGTCTGACCTCCGCCCGCTGTCCCTCTCGCTCGTTAGGTTAGGGTTGTCCGCTCGCGCCGTGAGAGTCGTTTTCGGCGCTCTGTCTCTCTCGCACCCGCACGAGGCGCCTCATGAATGCGAGAGAGACAGAGCGACGAAAACGACTCTCGGTCTGCTGGGGCGGTTCCTCGCTGCATGCTATGCATGCCATGAACTCGGCGGCGCGCCCGGCACCTCGCTTTCTTACCTTCTGGGTGGGGAAGCCCGCTGTCCGGCCCGCCGCCCGCCGCCGCCCACGCCACTGTAGGCCGATCGCGAGCCCTCGAACGGCGGCCGCTACACGTACTACATTGTCGTCGATCTTAATCCCGTGTCTGGTGTCGGGTTCCTCGGTGGCGTTCACACGTCACCCGCACCTCGTAAAACCGTGCGACTTACACGCGGTACTCCTCGCGCGCCACGCAAGGGTGTGTGTGTGTGAGAGAGAGAGAGAGAGAGAGAGAGAGAGAGAGAGAGAGAGAGAGAGAGAGAGAGAGAGAGAGAGAGAGAGAGAGAGAGAGAGAGAGAGAGAGAGAGAGAGAGAGAGCAATCCATTGGTGGGGTTAGACGTTCGGTTCGAGTCCTGTTTAGCGACTCTGGAGCACAAAATGCGTCTAGAGTTATGACCGTCTCCACCGTTCTTCTGGCCCACTGTGCGGTGCACTGCTCGGAATCAGGAAAACAAGCAATCATTCGCAAAAGGGCTTCCCGCGCCAGCAACAAAAAGGACAACAACAACAACAACATCATCATCAACAACAAAGCCGATTGATTGCGCGGTGCACGCGGAAAGGAGATCGAGTCCGCCCTCGTTCTGCACTGCAGGCCGATGCCGAGCGGCGTCGCTGTGTCTCTCTCGCACCCTTACAGGCCGCCCCATTAGTGAGAGAGAGAGAGAGAGAGAGAGAGAGAGAGAGAGAGACGGCTGTTCGGAATGAGCCCAGCTGTCCGAACTCCGAACGAGCCGCCGCGCTACCGGCATCTCTAGTGCTCTAGTGCCCAGCGCCGCCGCGGGGCTCCCCCCCCCCCCCCCCCATTTTCCCCGGTCTTCGCGTCTCGGCGGTCAGTAGTTCCCTAAAGCTCTCCGCGAATTTCTCATGCAAATGTTTCTCCAGCGACTGGCCACCGCTTCTCCAGCTCCAGTCCTCCAGTCGGCAGCGTGCCACTGTCATAAATCTCCAGCGCATGCGTGGCGGGCCGTGGCGTGCCGCCGGACAGTGGGCCAGAAGACAGGTGGAGGCGGTCAAAATCCCGGACGCGTTTTGAGCCTCCAGAGTCGCTAAATGGGACTCGAACCGAATGTGTCACCCACCAATGGATTGCTCTCCGAACGAGGGATCCATTGGTGGGGTCACACGTTCGGTTCGAGTCCTGCTTAGCGACTCTGGAGCTCAAAACGCGTCTAGAGTTTTGGCCGCCTCCGCCGGTCTTCTGGCACACTGTGCGCCGTGGCGCCGTGGCGTGCAGTAGGCCAGTGGTGGCGCGTGCGGTCAGTGGTGCCAACGGAATGTCACGCTTCGACGACGCCGAGCCGCGCCGCGCCTTACTGGCCGCACTATGGGGCCGTATCGCACGGCCGCTGGCGCCGACACTCGATTGGTCGTCGCAAAGGGATCCCGGGTTCGACTCCCGCCGGCGGCGCCGTTTTTTATTTTCGCAGGTCATGAGACGAGCCGTGCATCCCCCCTCGGCACAGGTAATGCCTCGACTAAACCTCAGTGCCCCCAGCGGACCCTCTGCGACGACTAGGTGATCACTAAGGTTCGACTCAAACCGAACCGAATCGGCTGCTCTCGCCGCATTGTCGCTGTTCCACCGCACTGCGGTGTAGGTGCAGGGCGGCGGGCAGGTGGGCCTACGCTGCGGACGGCTGTAGACCGATTCCGAGAGCCGTTTTCGTCGCTCTGTCTCCCTCGCACCCATACGGGACTCCCCAAGAGTGCGAGAGAGACAGAGCGACGAAAACGACTCTCGGAATCAGTCTGCTGCTCTCCTTTCGGCCTTTCGGCCGCCAAAACAATGTCACTCGACCGAGTTGTCCCGCAAGTGTTTGGGCAGCGCGGCGCGTCCGGGGGCCGTCCCGCAACCACTTGCTGTCTAACGGCATCAGACAAAATTACTCTGTAGTTTATGCTCAGGGTTGAAACCCTATTCGGAATGGGTAGTGACCCGTTGAGAAGGGGTTACGACCCGACTGGAACGGGTTGAGACCCATTGGAAATGGGTCGTAACCCTTTATGAATGGGTTGTGACCCATTGGGGAATGGGAATGTAGAGCTACACGCAAAAAAAAAAGAAAAAACTACTAGTACTTTGTGTATAACCTATTACAAACTTAATCTAGCCTAACATGACCTGACTTGACTCAACCTGGCCTAACCCCACCTGGCGGGCCTCCCCTTTGGGCCGGGCCGCTACACGCGACGGGCGCTTCCCGCGCCTTGGGAAAGTCAGTCGGTCGAAGGCCGAGGCAGGCCGGGGCGTGAAGCCAAATGTGAGAAAACGTGCCGAAACGGCCGTTTGTTGCTGATGGCGAGGATCCGTTGTTGCCAGGCAAGAGCAAGGGGCACAGAAAAAAAAGACTGACAGAAAAAGAGAAAAAAAAAGAGAAAAATATGAAGAGAAATATCTTGAAGCAAAAGGAGGGCAAGGGCAAGGCAGAAGCATCGGCGTAGCAGCAGGGCCGCAAAAAAAAGGGGGCAAAAATTATTGCAATGTCGGTGTACGACATGGAATGTCGGTGCAGTCAGGCAGTCAGGCAGGCAGGCAGGTAGGCAGACAGGCAGCCAGCCAGCCAGCCAGCCAGCTCAGCCAGCTCGGGCGGTGCGGTGCAGGCTGCACTAACGGACCCGATTTGGTACACTGCGCTGGCGATGCAGGCGAGGTAGTCTGCAGTCGTCCTCCTCAGCCAGGTTAGGAAAAGTGACGGAGAAAGATGGCGAGAAACGCGAAGCAGGGCGAGCAGCGCAGCCAAGGCGCAACCAAGGCGCAGCCAAGCCAACCCGGGCATGCAAAACGCGGCAACGCGGCGCCTCTCTCTCTCTCCCTCCCTCTCTCTATCTCTCTCCTTCTCTCTCCCTCCCTAATGCCGCAGTTCCCACGCGGGCGCAGTCATTTGCCGCCGGGTTAGGGGTGGACGGTCCGCGCCGTCCTCGGTCCCGGCCGGTCCCGGCTTTCGCTGTTAGATCAGGACGTGAACGACCTTGCGCGCCTTGCCGCGCCTTGCCGCGCCTTGCCGCCTCCCCCATGAAGGCCCACACCGCTCCGCCGCGCCACTGCAACGCCACGGCCACGCCCGCCTCCGAAAGAGAAACGCCGGCTGCAGGCGGTACGCTTCGCTTCAGTTTGACCGGTTACAGCTGCAAGAGACGGCCTTCACCTCTCTGCTCCAACCCGCCCCACCCCGCCCCGCCTCGCCCCGTCTCGCCCCGCCCCGCCACCGCCGTTCGGCCTCAAGGTGGGTTCATGTAACCCACAAGGCCGCAAGGCTCATGGCCGTTGGCTTGGGCGGTCCATGGATCTTTCTCGCCGAACGGCCGCGAGGTCCACGGCCACGAGGTCCATGGCCTCCAGCCAGGCGCCCCCAGGCGAGCCGGTCGAGGAAAGCCCGCTCGCCGGGTGAACCGGGCGAACCACGCTGCAACCAAGGCAGCGGGAAAGCCCGCGGCCAACGCCCGTGTCTCCGGGGAGCAGAGTGGCACAGTGGGCCAGAAGACCGGTGGAGGCGGTCAAAATCCCCGACGCGTTTTGAGCGCCAGAGTCGCTACATGGGACTCGAGCCGAACGGGTGACCCCGCCAACGAATTGCTCTCCGCACAAGGATTCCATTGGTGGGGCTACTCGTTCGGTTCAAGTCCTGTTCAGCGACTCTGGAGCTCAGAACGCGCTCAGAGTTTTGGCCGGGGCCGTTCTTCTGGCCCACGGTGCGTGGTGGCAGCCGAGGGTCATGTCTTGCTGCAGGTTCGAGAGAATGCACGTTCGACCACGGGCAGGCTTAGGCCGGGCGGCGTCCTGGCTGACGGGCTTGACGGCCACCTCCAGTGTAGGAGCCGAGCCGCGAAGCCGCGACCAGTGTCATAATGTTGGGGTTGTCGTCGCCGTGCTCCTCGATCAAGTCCATGCGGCGCTCGGGGCGGGGCGGCCGGGCGGGGCGGGGCGGCGGGGCGGGGGGGGCGGGGCGGGGCGGGCGGGCGCAGGCCAATGACTGCGCTAGCCTCACCCCGGGTGCTTTCTCTGGCTTCACAACACTCGCGTCAATCATGCATTAGAGCAGCTGGAGCTGAAACCGAGAGTGGCTGCCCCCTCCCCTCCCTTCCCCCTCCCCTCCCTTCCCCCCCCTCCCTTCCCCCTCCTCTCCCTCTCCCTTTCCCCCGCCACCGCGCCGCCGCCTTGGTTTTATTCCGATCCCAAGGCCGTCCCGTACGTCCTTCACCTCCAAACGTAATTGGACCAAAGCGAAAGGAGAGAGAGAGGGAGAGGGGAGAGAGAGAGAGGAGAGAGAGAGAGAGAGAGAGAGGGAGAGAGAGAGAGAGAGAGAGAGAGGAGAGAGAGAGGAGAGAGAGAGGAGAGAGAGAGGAGAGAGAGGAGGAGAGGAGAGAGAGAGAGGAGAGAGAGAGAGAGAGAGAGAGAGAGAGAGAGAGAGAACGGAGCGAGAAGCGCCTGCAGATCCGAGGGTAGGCCAGCCCGCCGCGCAGCCCTCCGCGCGGGGCTGCCTACCCTGCGGTTGGCAGGCGCTCGCGACGGACCTTCAGCAGTGGAGTGCGTTTACTTGCAGCTACCGAACACCTTTTGATAAACTCATCATTTTACTTTTACTTGAGAAAATACCTAAAACTTTAAAACTTTCTTTTTCATTTGCTAAATAATGGGTTTGTTCAGCTTGTGTTGGCACTGACTGTGTTCCGCGGGGGCGGGCCGCACAGGGGCTCCGCCAAGGCGGGGTGGGGTGGGGTGGGGTGGGGGTTGAGCGAGTGGCGCCACTGAAGTGAAACTCTTCTCTCCGGCCGTCTCGGACTCGGTCTCGGACTCGGTCTCGGACTCGGTCTTGGACTCGGTCTCGGACTCGGTCTCGGACTCGGCCTCGGGCTCGGTCTCGGACTCGGTCTCGAACTCCGTCTTGGCCTCCGCAGTGAACGCCGTCTGCGACCCCTCGCCCTGGTCCGGTGCCCCATACGGAACGCCCCACGAGTGCGAGAGAGACAGAGCGACGAGAACGACTCTGTCTGCAGTGGAGTGAGCGGGTGGACTGGCGAGACGTCAGCTCATTAGACTCTTCGACGTGGGCTTGTCTCTTTAACGGTGACGTCATGCACGCATGGGACCATGGGAGGCCATGTTGCCTGTAAAAATTTGGTAAATTGAAATTTTTTGTAATATATTTCAGTAGTCTTTAAGTTTGTAGTGAACGCGACGTGTGCCACTGCCACTGGGGAAAGGCGGGGGGGGGGGGGGGGGGGGGGTTCCACGGGATCCGTCGAGGCGAACATCCAAGATGTCCAGAAGCCCAAGTCATGGCCCTCTTGGTTCCGTCCCCCTCTATACCGCTCCCCCCCCCCCTCCCCGTGTGTCGCACCTCAGCCGCGTGTCTACGTCCTTGACCTCTTGAGGAAAAAACGGGGGTGGGGGGACCGGCGCCTGGAGGAAAAGAGAGGGGGAGGGGAGGGGGGACAATGAGGCGGCGAAAACGCACTTCGGGCAGGGCGGCTTCGGGTGCCTGCGGAGTTCCGAGTCGAAGACGACCGGACGGAAAAAGCAAACCTTTTGAAACGCATTCAAGCCGGAGGGCCACAAGCAGGGCCCGGGACAGCTAACAGCACTCCGTCGCTCTGTCTCCCTCACACCCCCACAGGACGCCCCATGAGTGCGAGAGGGACAGAGCGACGAAAGCCCCGTTCGGAATCAGCCGGCTGTGGATCCGTTTAAAAAGTGAAAGGCGTCCTTCGGAACCAAAGGGCTGAGGCGCTGGGCCCTGATGACCTTACCACACTGGCGGCCCTTTGTCCGTTGCCATGGGAACCGAGTGAACCGAGGACGAAGAAAGGGACCGGCTTCGCCGCACAGTGGGCCAGAAGACCGGTGGAGGCGGCAGAAACTCGAGACGCGTTTTGAGCTCCAGAGTCGCTAAACAGGACTCGAACCTAATGGGTGACCCTCCAATGGATTCCTCGTTCGGAGAGCAATCCATTGGTGGGGTCACACGTTCGGTTCGAGGCCCATTTAGCGACTCTGGAGCTCAAAACGCGTCTAGAGTTTCGGCCGGCTCCACCGGTCTTCTGGCCCACTGTCATGTCACCGTGGCGCGCCTGACTGCGCCCCGTGCCTCCGTCCGTGGTGACTTGGTGACTCGGTCATGCCGTGGTGACTTGGTCATCCAGTGGCGTGCCTCCACTGCGGCGGCGTGCCGGTCGGCAGATGGGAGCCGGCCCCGCGCCCCAGACGTAACGGTGCAGCCTAACCTAACGGCCGTGCCCTACGGACTGCGGAGCGCTGCGCAGCCATTCCAACAGCGCTCTCGTCGCGCTGTCTCCCTCGCACTCATGGGGCGGTCCATGTCCGTGCGAGAGAGACAGCTGCGCGGAATCGGCGTGCCGGCGGCAAAGGCTGGGCGGGCCAGGGGCAGCCAGAGGCCGACCCAGGTCACGGGGAGCCCTGCTGACCTGGGAGAGAGAGGGCACCAATTTGGAGGATCCGTCCTGTGAGAGAGGAAGAGAGAGACACCAATTTGGGGAAGGCCGATGCGGCGCGACTTTGAGTGGGTCGCCACCGGCGTCTCGTCCTTCTGGGCCTCGGAAGGGCGCCGCACAGTGGGCCAGAAGACCGGTGGAGGCGGCCGAAACTGCGGACGCGGTTTGAGCTCCAGAGTCGCTAAGCAGGACTCGAACCGAACGTGTGACCCCAGCAATGGATTCCTCGTTCAGAGAGCAATCCATTGGTGGGGTCACACGGTCGATTCAAGTCCCATTTAGCGACTCTGGAGCTCAAACCGCGTCTAGAGTTTTGGCCGCCTTCAAAGGTCTTCTAGCCCACTGTGCGTCGCATGGTTCCTCTTCCTCTCCTTTCCCGGATGCCGCCCGCCTGCAGACGGATTCCGAGAGTCGTTTTCGTCGCTCCGTCTCTCTCGCACTCATGGAGCGTCCCGCATAGGTGTGAGAGAGACAGAGCGACGAAAACGACTCTCGGAATCAGTCTGCTGGCCAGCAACGTTTCGGCTGTGGCGAACAAGGATTCCACCAGCGGTGTGCCGCTGTGCCACTAACCAATCCAAGCGGGTCACGCCGGGTCACGCGGAGCGAGAGAGACGGCAGACGGCCGGAGGATGGCGACTTACAATGCAGCAGACTGATTCCGAGAGTCGTCGCACCACGGGGCGCCACTTTTTAATGTAATGGTATATTTCAAAAAACACTTTGGACATAGTTTCAGGCGACACATAGGTTTGAAAAAGCGGATAAAAGTTGAGTGCCAGAGAGACAGAGCGACGAAAACGATTCTCGGAATCAGTCTGCGGACGGGTGCTTCGCGCGGCAACAAGATCGAGGCCCCACACAGTGGGCCAGAAGACCGTTGCAGGCGGCCAAAACTCTAGACGCGTGCAGAGCTCCAGAGTCGCTAAACAGGCCTCAAACCGAACGTATTGTCACCGCTCAAACTGGCCTCGCGCGCGGACGAGGTTCCGCAAGTCGCCGCGAGATGGCGCTGCGCGCGCCGAGCCGCCGCACGCTCGCGGTGGCGACCTAGGTTAGCGTTGTAAATAAGTTGTAGATAAGTTGCAGACTTGTGAGTAGGTGGCGAACTACTGATCGGTCCCTATCCGAAATAAGCGGTTCTCTGCCCGAGTATCTTTAATTGCTGTTCGGCTAAAAGAATCCCCGACCGCTTCCACCGGTCCTCTGACCCACTGTGCCCCGTTCATTAGCCGGGTGTTCAAACAGCGGTCTTGGTCCATGACACTCCATGACTCGTCGCCAACACTTGGACGCCTATTTGCATTTCAATACGGTGCCGCCCGGCTCGCAGTGACTCGCGGAGAAAGCAGGAAGAAAAATACGGCTCGCCGCCTCGCCCCTCCACTGCAACAAAGCCGCATGGCCCCAAGGGCCCCGTGCGCCCCGCGCGACACAACTACACTATCCGTTCGAAATGACAGAGACAGGCCGCAGTCCGGTCACGCCCGGAGTCTTTGTCTGGTGCTCTGGAAACGTGTCGGGCATTTTAGGGAGCCCCGCGACCTATATCGTGCTGCTGGAGACTAACGGACTAGCGCCGCCGTATATGGGCGTTTCGGGACGGCCGCGTGGGCTAAGGCGTCGGTTTCCCATTCCGAAGTTGTGGGATCGAATCCTCACGAGCGCGGAGCGTTTTTGGTGGCAGCCGCCCGGCCTCCAAGGACTGTATGAAGCCCCAAGCTGCCTCGCAGTGGGCCAGAAGCTCGATGGAGGCGTCAGATTCCCGGACACGTTCAGAGCTCCAGAGTCGCCAAATGGGACTCGAACCGAACGTGTGACCCCACCAATGGATTGCTCTCCGAACGAGGAATCCGTCGGTGAGGTCACACGTTCGGTTCGAGTCCAGTTTAGCTGCTCTGGAGCTCAAAACGCGTCCAGAGTTTTGGCCATCATCGCCGGTCTCCTGGCCCACTGCGCGCCCCTGGCCGCCCCAGACACGGTTCCGAGCTGAAATACCATCTCATATGCACCTGCTAACCGCGAAAAAAAAACCTGCCGTGGCTAGCTGCCAAACTAATCCAAACCCAAAGCCGCCCTGGGCGTGGTCCTGCAGGCCGATTGAGCGAGTGCTTCGTCGCTCTGTCTCTCTCGCACCCATACGGGACGCCGCACGGGCCTTGGAGTAATACTGTTAGGGAGTCCTAACTAGAGCTGCACCTTTCTGTTTGCCAACGCCCTGAAGGCTTGATTTTCAACTTAGAGACTTTCCCAATAGCTCATCTTGTCACAAAAAGAGTGAGGATTTACGGGATGCAAACAGATTGGAGCTAACCCATACCGTTTCGGAGTTCAGGGCGTTTCTGTGTGTGGCACTAGGTGTCCGGCGAATCGTAGAGAGAGAAAGAGATAGTTTCTGAACTTTGCCACCATTTAGCTCCTGACTGGGTCAACTTAGAAAGTTCTGGTTTTGAAAAATGGATTTAGAAGGCGAAGGAGATGGACGGGATGTAATCAGCATCGATGAATTCGGTCGGTTTCACGGAGTGCCTTTCCGGCCGAGTGGTTTTCTCTCTCTAGCATTCGTCAGGACAGCTCGGCCCACCGCCGCGCCAGTTAGGACTCCCCACAGTATTACTCCAAGCACGGGCGCGAGAGAGACAGCGACGAGAACGACTCTGCAGCCCGTCCTGCCGGTCGCCAAGGACGACGCGACTTTTAACGCGCGCGGCGGCGCGGCGCGTTGTTTTCAAAAACTTCCCCGACGTCGCGTCGCGGCGGAGCACTAAAGCAGCCGCGCAATGCCCACCAGTCCGATTCAAATCGGGGACCGGTTTTCGAGTGGCGCCCCGGCGCTGCCGTGGCGCTGCCCTGGCGCTGTCGCGACGCCGGTCTCGATTTGAAGCCGCGTTTTTAGGGGTTGCGCAAAGCGCTCCGGTGAAGCGGCGCGTCGTCGCGACAACCAGGCGCGGCCATGCTCACTCCGGCTCGGCTCGGCTCGGCTCGGCTCGGCTCGGCTCGGCCCGGCCCGGCTCGGCTCGGCTCGGCTCGGCTCGGCTCGGCCACTGCGACACTAATAGAAATGCGTCGAGGACCGCGATGCTGCCTCTGATTCCGAAGGGCGTTTCGTCGCCCTGTCTCTCTCGCACCCCTCCGGCAGAGTGCCGGCACACTGGCACGCCGCATGAGTGCGAGAGAGACGGAGGAGAATCAGAGTGCCGGTCGGACCGACAAGCAGCGCTTTGCAATCCGCGAATTTTCTTGTGTGTCGTGTCGAAAGCGCCCGGCAGCGGCAACGAGTGCACTTCGGAGCGACACCGCACCGCCGCCGTCGCGAAACTGGGGCTGGATAAGAAACGCGCGCAGAAACTGCGGGCGCCACTTGAGAGAATAATCCGTATGATGAAAATTGAGATTGAAATTATAATTAAAACCACGATTGCCACGTCTAGGGCCGTTCTATCCACCATGGGCAGCGGGCCAGGTGATTGGATGATCATTCTGCAATAGGGCTGCTAGGGAGCGCGCAAGTGTAGAGTTGTGTGTGTGTGTGTGTCTGTCCCCGTGTCTGTGTGTGTCTCCGTGTGTGTGTGACCGAGCTTACTGCCTTGCGCTGCCCTGCCCGATGGAGCAATGCGACAGAGTGGCTGGAATATTCGTTTCTTTTTCGCAACGTTTTAATCGAATGCGGTCGAATGCGGGCCGGGGCGCGCCGCGCGACGTTTCATGTAAAACAACGTGTCTAGCGGTGACGGAAAAAAATAAGACGAAACTGGAATGGGGGGAAAAGTGGATAGGGGCATTTAATGGCCGTGGTAGACGCGTTTTGAGCTCCAGAGTCGCTCCATGGGACTCGAACCGAACGTGTGACCCCACCAATGGATTCCTCGTTCGAAGCGCTTTCCATTGGTGGGGTCACACGTTTGGTTCGAGTCCCATTTAGCGACTCTGGAGCTCAAAAAGCGACCGGGATTTTGACCGCCTCCACCGGTCTTCTGGCCCACTGTGTGCCGCCAGCCACCCCGTCCACCGCGGCTGCTGTTGGCTGCCGCGTTTGGTCGCAGTCACTTTCACGCGAGTTTGAGCCGAGGCTTCAGCCAAGGCTTCTCCCACGACCTCAGCCCAGTGCCCCACAGCCGAGGACGTTGCCGCCCTTCAATCTGCACGCTCATCGGGCATCATCATGATCCACATATTACGTCACCGACCCGCCCCGCCTCGCGGAGAAAGTCAACAGAGAGACAGAGGGAGAGAGAGAGAGGCACAGACACACGCGTGCCTAGGCGTGCCCAACCATCGGACTGGATATTCAAAGTGACGCAAGGGCCACCCTCGGCCGCCCCCTCGCCCTGTCCCACATTGCGCCCACCAGCCTGCGACAATCTCAGTGACAATCTCAGCGGCACAGTCGGCGACAAAGTCAGCGACACATTCAGTGACACAGTCAACTATATATTCAAATTGATGGTCAACTAAATAGTCAGCGACAGTCAGCGACATAGTCAGCGACACAGTCAACTACATATTCAACTACATGGTCAACAACTTAGTCAGTGACAGTCAGCGACAAAGTCAGCGACACAGTTTAATACATATTCAACTACATGGTCAACTACAGTCAGCGACAGTCAGCGACAAAGTCAGCGACTCAATCAACTATTCAACTACACGGTCAACTACATAGTCAGCGACAGTCAGCGACAAAGTCAGTGACACAATCAACTATTCAACTACATGGTCAACTACATAGTCAGCGACAGTCAACGACAAAGTCAGCGACACAGCGGTAGTCAGCGGCAAGCCGATAACGCGGACTGTAGCCGAGCTTTGGATGATGCAGAGCAGCGGTGCGTTTCAGGCTGACTCTCTGTCTCTCTCGCACTCATGGGGCGCCCCGTCGGGGTGCGAGAGAGACAGAGCGAGCGCGACCTTCCGGCTAATCATCGCAGTAAGTAGGGGCGGTGTGCGCGTCTCCACTGCACGCACTTTCACATGCACGGCGCGGCTCGCCACGGCCCGGCCGCCGGCCGTCCGAGTCGGTGAGGATATAAGGAGGAGATTTGGACCGTGGCCAAATCCACCGGCAAGGCACGGGGACGGCGGAGGGGGGCTCCCACTGCACGTACTACAAAGTTGGTTCATGTCTTGTTAGCACCGGCGCGATCGTGATGAACTCGGCCCTCCGGTCCGTCGGGACGTGTTTGTAAATTCGGGGGTTAAAACGGGCACGCAAAAAACTGACAAAAAATTAAATTTAAAAAAAAATGTACAACGTGTCGTTGACTTCAATCCAAAAAAAAATGGACTTCGTTCTTACTCCTTTTTTGTTTGTTTGTTTGTTTTCTTTTTTTTTTGCGGTGCGGTTCATTGGGCCCGACAAGAGAGGATTCAAGGACGCCCCCTGTGTCTGACATGCAAATAAACGGGGCCCGCTGCTCGGAGCATGCTCGGCTCGGAGTCTCGCAGGCGCTTTCCACAGCCGGCTTCATTTTAATTGCCTACATTAGTAGTAAAACGAGCGAGGTTAGGCGGATTAGGGGCAGCCAATCTATCGGGACCTTCACCTTCGACAGCGCTGCACCTCTCCAGTCTGCCGGCCTGGAGCCGCCGCTGGAGTCCGAGAGTCGTCTTCGTCGCTCTGTCTCTCTCGCACTCATGGGGCGCCCCGTGCAGGTGCGAGAGAGACAGAGCGACGAAGAGGACTCTCAGTCTGCTGGAGTCTCACTCCCAAGTGTCTCTCTCACACCCCGGCTACACGGCCCGAGAGCGCGAGAGAGGGAGAGAGACGGAGCGACCGGCGAAGCCGCCTGGAGCCATCACTGGAGCACTGGAGCATCAGTGCGGTGCGCAAGTTGCGGGACGTTGGTGTAGGTCAAAGCACCAGCTGGAGCATGCTAACGCCCCCCCCCCTCCCTTTTTCCTATCAAGGTGGGCCACTTCTTGGCGTGGACAGGTACTGCGGTCTCACTCTGGGCGCGCTCCTCCCGCAAAGAACCGCCCGCCCTTGGGAGCAACAACAACGACGACAACATCAGCGCGAGGAAACAAGAGCACGGTATGCTAATGCCAACCCGATAGCTGAAAAAAGATGAAAATAGTCCTCCACTTCCTGGTCGCTGTAGTTGTCGCTTTTTCCGGCGCGGGTAAGCGACTTCGCAGCGAGAACGGGCAAGCCGAAAAAGGGAGCGGGGGAGGGGGGAGGGGAGAGCAGGATAAAATAAATACAAACAAAAACGTAATGTTATTCCTGGCGCGTGGTGTCGTGAAAGTTTTTGCTGCTCGGCCCACGTCGCGGTGGCGGGGCGGCCTGGGCGGCCAGGGCGGCCGTGACGCGCACTTCCGGAGTCAACTCATAGGGCACCGCGTCCACGGGCACGGCGTCCACGGGCACGGCGTCCACGGGCACGGCGTCCACGGGCACGGCGTCCACGGGCACGGCGTCCACGGGCACGGCGTCCACGGGCACGGCGTCCACGGGCACGGCGTCCACGGGCACGGCGTCCACGGGCACGGCGTCCACGGGCACGGCGTCCACAGGCACGGCGTCCACGGGCACGGCGACCACGGGAACGCCACTCCACGCCACGCCCTGCTCCGCTTTGCTTCTCATCTTCTTCATCCTCCGCCTTCTCCGTGGTGGCCTCCTTCGCCCGCTCCACGAAAAGAAAACACAAAGGCGCGCGTGTCATGTGTGTCAAGTATGACGAGGCGCAGGGCGGAAGTCTGCCTTAATTGGCTTCAGGGCGGACGGACGGACAGACTTCCAGACAGACAGACTTTCAGACAGACAGACTTTCAGACAGACAGACTTGCAGACTTGCAGACTTGCAGACTTGCAGACAGACAGACAGGTGTATATAAAAAGAGGAATCATGGCGGTGAAATGTGGAACCTCGCTCACTAAGCGAAATATTTCCGGCAAACAAAAATGTCATTGCGGTGAGTGAGTGAGTGAGTGAGTGAGTGAGTGAGTGAGTGAGTGAGTGAGTGAGTGAGTGAGTGAGTGAGTGAGTGAGTGGTGAGTGAGTGAGTGAGTGAGTGAGTGAGTGAGTGAGTGAGTGAGTGAGTGAGTGAGTGGTGAGTGAGTGAGTGAGTGAGTGAGTGAGTGAGTGAGTGAGTGAGTGAGTGAGTGAGTGAGTGAGTGAGTGAGTGAGTGAGTGAGTGAGTGAGTGAGTGAGTGGGTATCAAGCTCCCTGTCCTCTGGGCCGCCAGGGCTGGCCAGGGCTGGCACGGTATCGTCCGAGATGGCGGCTTTCACCGCCACTCTCCTCAGGAGCCTGTGTGACACACTCACTCACACACACTCGGGCAGACAGCCAAACAGAGGACCTACGTGAAAAGACGCCCATTGCATCACTGACGACGAACCCCCTACGAGAAACACCAAAACTCTAGAAAAACAAACTAGAAACAATACGAAAAAAGGGGAGAGAAAAACCCATACAATCGTCATTTAAATTCCATTCCACTGTAAGCAACGAAGACGTGCTATCCCTGCGCACGAAAACCCGTAAAGCTGCCAGCACGCTTCCAGCAGGGCTGCAGCTCGGCGGAATGAACCCCTTGGCCTACATCTCGCGTCTCATGAAGAGCAAGAGCATGCTCTGCGGCGCTCCGCGACCGAAGACGGGCCCATGTTTCACGGGAACGCCGTCGGGTACGTCGTGGCAGCGAAGCGTAGTTTTAGTCGAGTCTAAGGAGAACACTCGCCCGAAGAAAAACAAACGATTATAGGAGTTACTTCTATCACAGAAAAAAAACACAAGAAAGGTGAACGAGGACTCGTAGTCGGGATTCGAACCCGTGTCGCGAGCAGTTCAAAGGTCGACATCGCAACCGTAATCAACTGAGCTGAGCAGTGTAGCAGTGTGTAAATTGGGCACCGTGTTTCGAACAAACACAAAGTGGCCGATTGGAGCCGATGCACTCCCCACTGCAGCGTTGCGACACACACACACACACACACACACACACACACACACACACACACACACACACACACACACACACACACACACACACACACACCAGGGGTCTGGTTCTGGCATGCCGGTCGTCTGCGGCAGACAGACTGCTGTGCAACCCGTGAGACCTTGTGCCGCCTTGAGCCGCCTTGTGCCCCGCGAGTGTCATGAGCTTGAGCAGGCCGCCGAGGCGGGCCGCCCGAGCTGGAAGGCAGGCAGGCAGGCAGTCAGCCGGGCAGGCCAAAGACCACCGCGAGCTGGGCAAACCTGTCCTGCAAACACACGCGGACGACCCTGACGGCGGATGGATGCGCTGACGAAAGCCCGCGCTGCATTATTGGCAGAGCGAAATGTGCCCCTCGCTCTGTCTCTGTCGCACTCATGTGGCGTCCCCGTGGGGCCGCGGGAGAGCGAGAGAGACAGAGCGACGTGACCGGTCAACTCGGTGTTAATTGAAACGTAGGCCGTCCGCGCCGCGCCCATCTTCGCACCCGAGCGTCGTCCGTCGTCGCATTGACCTGGATCGGCCGGCAGACTCAATCCGAGAGTCGTTTTCGTCGCTCTGGCTCTCTCGCACCTGTACGAAGCGCCCCACAGTGAGCCACAAGACCGGCGGAGGCGGCCAAAACTCTAGACGCGTTTTGAGCTCCAGAGTCGCTACATGGGACTCGAACCGAACGTGTGACCCCACCAATGGATTGCTCTCCGAACGAGGAATCCATTGGTGGGGTCACACGTTCAGGTCGAGGCCTGTTTAGCGACTCTGGAGCTCAAAACGCGTCTAGAGTTTTGGCCGCCTCCACCGGTCTTCTGGCCCACTGTGCGCCCTCTGAGTGCAAGAGAGACAAAGCGATGAAAACGACTCTTGGAATCAGTTTGCTGGATCCCGGGCGGCGGCTCGAGAACACGTGTGAAGAGCGGCGTACGGTAGTGCGGGGCGTGGTGGGGCGGGGCGGGGCGGGGCGGGGCGGGGCGGGGCGGGGCGTGGGAGAGGCTGCTCTGGAACAGGATGGCGCTGGCGCTTCCCCCAGGAACTCCTTCGCGTGAAAATGACGGTAACGTCCCATCCTCTCGCATGCATTGTGAGCCCCTCTACTGGTCCCACCCAGCCGGCGTAACCCAACGGGAACACACAGGCCGCCCGAGTGACTCCGACGAGTCGTTTCATCGCTCTGTCTCTCTCCGGTACCTACAGGACGCAGGACGAGTGCGAGAGAGACAGAGCGATGGCGGTGAGAGAGCCGCTTTGGCGCCTTCGAGCTGGCCGCCCTGCTGCAGCCACGCGCGTGCAAGTCTCCCGGTGCACATTGGGGAGGCGGTCAAAGTCCCGGACGCGTTTTGAGCTCCAGAGTCGCTAAATGGGACTCCAACCGAACGTGTGACCCCACCGATGGATTGCTCTCTGGACAAGAAATCCATTGGTGGGGTCACACGATTAGTTCTAGTCCTGTTTAGCGACTCTGGAGCTCAAAACGCGTCCAGAGTTTTGGCCGCCAGCCCAGTGTTGGCCGCAGGCACCGCGTGCAAGTCGCCGACCAATCAGGCCGCGCCCTTTCGGTGGGAAAACGGGAAAAGCGGCGCTTCCATTGGCTAGCGTGACGGCGAGCCTCATCCTCAAGTCGGTCATGGCGTGCCAGACCAGCCCAGCGGTGTCCGCGCTGTCTCTCTCACTCCCCTGCAGGGGCATGCGCGGCGCCCCGTGAGTGCGACCGAGAGAGAGAGGGGGGGGGCTCCGAAAGCACTGCGAGCCTGCCCATTCAAGCCTCTCCGCCGCGAGGCCCTCGGCGACGAAGCTGACAATGCGACCGCCAGCCGTGCCGTCCGCCGTGGCCTCAGTGGCCTCCATCACGGCCTGCACGGCCTGCACGGCCCGCATGCAGCACTGGGTCACGCCCCGCACGTCCAAGCCAAGCGCAGTGCCGCCACACTAGAAGGCGAAATTTACCACTCAGCACTTTTGTCGGGAAGGGTGTGCCAACCTCAGCCTGTCTACCAAGTTGCCACCTTCTAGTGTGCAGTGGCTATGAAGCTGCTCTGCTTTGTACGGGGACCATCCCGAACACAGCTTTCGTCGCTCTGTCTCTCTCGCACTCTACGGGTCCCTGTTCTGAGTCGGACAACTGGGAGCGTCCCGACGTGTTGCCGTCCAATCAGACGAGGAGGAAAAGGAGGGGGGAGTTCAGCTGCGACCCGTTTCCCACGGCGCCACGCAGGACCTGCAGGGCTGATACAGAGTCGTGCAGACAGACGGACAGACGGACAGACGGACAGACAGACAGACAGACAGACAGAGGGAGCGCCAATGGAACAATGCTGTGGCCCTGACATTGAACCTGGCATCGCGAGGAAAAACTTGTTCTGGGCGGCCCGGGCACGCCGAGGCGCACGCCGCCATGCCGCGGCCCGGGTGGCGAACAGGGAGGCACCGAGGAGGGACTCGGAGGACGCCGCCACCGCACAGTGGGCCAGAAGGACCGGTGCAGGCGCGCCCAGAAGACGCGTTTTGAGCAAGGTTGGCAACCCTGGGGCTTGTCGGGAAATTTTGCCTACTTATGTTGCAGCACTGCCTGCACCCTACACCAGGTTCCAGTTTCGAGACTAGAACCTCGGAGACTGAAGCGCCTGTCAGACTCGGGGTAGGCAACCCGGTCCATAACGCGCTCTGGAGTTCGGCGGAGCGGTCTACCTCGCAGGCGCTCCGGGCGGCCAGATCAGTGGAGGCGGTCAAAATCCCGTTTTGAGCTGCAGAGTCGCTAAATGGGACTCGAACCGAACGTGTGACCCCATCAATGGATTGCTCTCCGAAGGAGGAATCCATTGGTGGGGTCACATGTATGGTTCGGGTCCTGTTTAGCGACTCTGGAGCTCAAAACGCGTCCAGAGTTTTTGCCGCCGGCGCCGGTCCTCTGGCCCACTGTGCACCGGCCGCCATTGCCGCCACCCACATCTCGGCCTACATCGCCGAGGCCGCGCCCCGCCGGCCGGCCGGGCGCCGAGTCCGGCGAAGCGGCGAAGAGAGCACACCGGATGAGCAGGGCCCGCCGCGGCCCCGCCGCCCGACGCCCCGACGCCCCGGCCAGACAAGGAGGCGCCGGACCGGGCCCGCTTACACTGTGTGCACAGCGCACGCCACACAGGTTGGAGAAGAGTTTCCAAATATTTCATTTTGTTAAAAAACACAGGATGAAGCAGGAAGCACACGACCGGGGCTGCCCCGCGCGACGCCCCGGCCCGGCCGAATGGAGGCTTGCCAGGACGGGGGTACAGTGTGCAGTTCGTGCCGCTCCACGGTTGGAGGATTTCAAATTGTTCATTTTGTTTTAAAAAAAGGAGAAAAGGAAAACAGGCTGATGCTTGAAAATGTTCGTGTTTGTTTGTTTGTTTGTTTGTTTGTTTTACTACAAACCTAACTTAGTACTTGCAAGCATGCACTCGTAAAAGTGTGTCCTATGTAAACAGTTTGTAACGGGTTTTTTTTTTGGAGATCGGTTGTTTTTGCTTTGTGTTTTCTTGGCAGTGTACCGTGCTGCTATCGAAGCGGTGCCACCCGCGAGGCCCGCTAGTCGATCCCGACTGCACCATTTGCTGCACACCACCGCCGAGGGTCCGAGCCTCACCTCACCTCACCCCGCCCCGCCCCGCCCCACCCCGCCCCGCCCCACCCCGTCCCGCCCCGCCCCGCCGCGGTCGTGACCGGCGTCGTCTTGGTTGGACACAGACACGGACGGCCAGCTTCGGATTTCGCCATGGCAACGGCCAGCATGCCCAGCATGCCCAGCGGAAGAGAGATTTGCCGTATTCAGAATAAGGGCCTGTGACCCTTTCACCGCGGCGTGGTGTGGCGCGGCGTGGTGGGGCGTGGTGGGGCGTGGCGGGGCGTGGCGGGGCGTGGCGGGGCGGGGCGGGGCGGGGCGGGGCGGGGCGGGGCAGTCGTTCACGGTCACGGCCTTCTGGGCCGCATCTAGCGCATCCAGCGGCCGACAGTCGCCGCCAGAAATGAAAATGGCGGCAACAGTTTACCGTGCTTTCGTCGCGCTGTCTCCATCGCACTTATGGGGCGGTCCGTGCAAGAGAGACCGAGCGACCAAGCGGTCTTGGGAATCACTCTGCGGGCGGGGGCTGGAGCCAGGGAGAGAGGGTTAGGGGCTTGCGCGGGCTTGCGTGGAGCCTGGCGTGCAGGTCTCCTGGACAGGACGACGCGCTGTGGGTTTTCGGCAGAGTAGGAACCTCTCTCCTCCCCCACACACGCACGACACACACACACACACACACACACACACCACACACACACGTGCGGGTCCGGTACGGAACCGGTACGACGGCGCGGCCGGGCGCGGCGTGTTTTGCAGTCTACAGTTAGGATGCGTCTTTGACAAAAAGGAGGAATACAAAAATAAGAATGAAGTGAGGCGGACTTTCACTGTCGATTCGTGTTATGCGTCGCCCCGCCGCCTTTGCCCTTGAAGGACGCTCGGAAAACCAAAGAAATCCGAAGAAAACCCTACCATTTTCTGAACGAGTTCTTGCTGTCGTTGCTTTTTTGTTGCTGTTGCTGTTAATTTTTTAATTTTTCCGCCGAGTCAGAGAATGCAGGGCGGCGGCAGTGTTTTGCAGTGGAGTGGCCCGGCGACGCGGCGCCTGCCCGTCTGCCGCAGGAGGCGCACGATTTCCGAGAGTCGCTCTGTCTCTCTCGCACCAGAAGGGGAACGCACAGTGAGTGCGAGAGAGACAGAGCGACGAGGCGACGGACGACAGTGTGCAGGACTCGCACGGCCCGAGGCGGAGGGCGGAACGGCGGAGCGGCGCACAGTGGGCCAGAAGACCGGCGGAGGCGGACAAAACTCTAGACGCGTTCTGAGCTCCAGAGACGCTAAATGGGACTCGAATCGAACGTGTGACCCCACCAACGGATTGCTCTCGGAACGAGGAATCCATTGGTGGGGTCACACGTTCGGTTCGAGTCCCATTTAGCGACTCTGCAGCTCAAAACGGGATTTTGACCGCCTCCACTGTGCACTGGCCGTCCGGGGCGCCTGCGAGGTATACCGCTCCGCCGAACTCCGGAGCGCGCCGCGGACCGGGTTGCCTACCCCGAGTCTGACAGGCGCTTCAGTCTCCGAGGTTCCACTAGATCGCGACTGTGCTGCCCGGCGCGCTGCCCGATCTGTGTCCCATTCAGTGACTCTTGGGCTCAAAACGCGTCCGGGATTTTGACCGCCTCCACCAGTCTTCTGGCACACTGTGCGCCGTATCCTGAGAATACTACGGGGTTATCAGGTCACAGCGCGGGTTTAAGTGGATTGTGAACGTAATTAACCCGTATCGTATCGCCGTGTCGCCAGACACATCCATCAAGCCTTGCCGTGCCGTGCCGTGCCGGACAACGGGGCAACCGAGGGAGGGGAGGGGGGGAATCCGAAAGCGTCGCCACTTGTTGCGGCCGATGCTCATTTTTCAGCGCGACGATGAGAGCGATTTCGGGTGGAAACGCCACCGGCGACGGGCTGCCTCCGATCTGCAGCGCTTTCGTCGCTCTGTCTCTCTCGCACTCACGGGGCACGCCGCAGCGGCGCGAGAGAGACAGAGCGACGCGAGGCGCCGTCATTTGGAAGCAGCAGGCCGGCGCCTCTTCACCGCAGCAGACCGATTCCGAGAGTCGCTCTGTCTCTCTCGCACCTACGGGGGAAGCCTATGAGTGCGAGAGAGACAGAGCGCCGAAAGCGACTCTCGGAATCAGTCTGCGGGCAGCACCCTCTGCCCTGCGATCCGTGAAGGTGAACATCCTAACTGCAGCGCCATGTATTTAGAGCGTGACGTAGCCGCACAGTGGACCAGAAGGCCGGTGGAGGCGGCCAAAACTCTGGTCGCGTTTTGAGCTCCAGAGTCGCTAAATGGGAATCGAACCGAACGTGTGACCCCAATAATGGATTGCTCTCCGAACGACGAATCCATTGGTGGGGTGATACGTTCGGTTCGAGTCCCATTTAGCGACTCTGGAGCTCAAAACGCGTCTAGAGTTTTGGCCGCCTCCGCTGGTCTTCTGGCCCACTGGTCGAGAGCAAATCGCAGTGTAGCGCCGGCCAAATACCGCGGCCACGATTCGCGGCTCCGACCTGCACAGCCTGCACACCGATTCCGAGAGTCGTTTTCGTCGCGCTGTCTCTCTCGCTCCGGTACGGAACACCCCATGAGTGCGAGAGAGACAGAGCGACGAACGCGACCCTCGGAATCAGTCTGTTGAACTAATCAGAGCTCGTCCTGTTTACAGCGAGCCAGGGAGCGTAATGGTGCCAGACCAATCGTGGAAACTGCCTTCGAAAAAAAAGGAAAATAGCACGGAGCCCAAATTGAGGATGTTAAAAAAAACAGCAACGCTCCGCGGAGCTTCATCAACAGAACCATAGGACACCGGTCCACAGCGATGGAGAACAGTGGCTCAGTTCACGGGTTCGAATCCCGTCGGTTCGTCGTCGAGCAGTGCGCATGAAGTCCCGCGTCCACCTCATTGAATTCCTCTTACGTGTTCGGAGGACTCAATTTTACAAAAGAGGACAGCCAAGTCTCAAAATCAGCTTTCTGCAAGGGGCAACCGCTTTCCATGTTTTGGGACTCAAGAGAAGAGATTTTGTCGAAACTCACAAGATTTCGTCCAATTTTACGCCTAATATCTGCTTGCCATTTGTCTTTTTGGGGAAAGATTTCGGATTTCCAGAGATTTCGAACGCTCTAGGGCACACAGGATTTTTCGAGTGGGTGCCCCCTCGACTTTTTGGCATGTTATTTTACGTTCGCACGGCAGACAGCAAGGGGCAAGCAACTTTGAAAATTTTGAACACCGTTATTTCAAATTCAAGTTTGTCACCGCTCAAACTGGCCTCGCGCGCGGACGAGGTTCCGCGAGTCGCCGCGAGATGGCGCTGCGCGCGCCGAGCCGCCGCACGCTCGCGCAGGCGACCTAGGTTAGCGTTGTAACTAGTTGGTAAGAAATTTTTCTCTCTTTGCGTACCCTCCGCGGCGACATCGGAATCTAGAAAATTTCATCACGGGTGGCGACCGTGCCGACGGTCACGCGGTCACACGTTAGTCCAAGTCTTCGCGTTTAATCGGCGTTATTTCAATGAAATTCGAACGTAATTTCACGTAGGGAAAACGGGCACTAAAATTCAAGTTGTGTCCCCCTTGGCAAAAAAAAAAAAAAATAGACCTAGCCGGGAGTCGAACCCGCCGCAGCAGCGCAGCACACTTGACTTACCCGCGGTGATGCAGAGCACGAGGCACTTGATGAGCGCGGACCGAGCCATGGCCGCGTCTTCATATCGGCGCACTCATTTTGCCACACCGACACACTCACACACACGCACACGCGTGCTCACACACACACGCGCGCGCAGGCCGACGGCAGTGAGGAGTCCTGGGAGTCAGCGCCCCGTCTTCGCCCCGCCCTCCCTGCGCCACCTAGTGCCAGGGCCTGCGCCAGGGCCTGGGCCCTGCGGGGGGCAGGGGCCCCGCGGGGGGAGGGGGAGCGGTGCGGCCCGTGGGGCCGGGGCATTCCCCGTGGCGTCGTCTCGCAGTCTCGTTCGGGGCTGTGGGCAGACAGGAACAACGGATGTTCAGTGAAGGACCGACGTTTCGCAGTGCAGCGGGTCTAAAGGGTCACAGTGCCCACCCAGGGAGGGGCGTGGCCGGGAATTGCCTTCAGAGGGGGTCATTTCGCACTTTTTGCCTACTTTCGGGCTGATTACACTGTGGGTCGCCTCTGGGTTGCCTATGCAGGCCCCACAGGGGGTCATGACCTGTGTGACAATGCCCCCCCCCTTTCCTCCACCGGTACGCGCTCGTGCGCCCACCCGGCCCAACAGTCACCATGCAGTCACCCCTACGGTCATTTCCGTCGGTGCTCCCGTACACTGAAAAACCAAACGGCGTGAAAGACTGTTCATTCCCTGAAGGGCGTAGTTCTTCGCCTTTGTTTTACCAGTGGGGTCACTTGGGTGACCATCTGACAGAACAACGTGTCTTCATAGGGGATCCCATGGTAAAAGCGCTGTTATGTACGAATGCCACACATTTTCCCCGTGTCTCGGTTCTTCTTCCTCTGGAAGAAGTGGATCGCCACACTGCAATGCGGGATAATTAGAGCGCCGAGGAAGCCAAGTCACACACCGCACCGCGCCGCGTAGCACCGCACAGCGCCGCACCGGGCCTCAGTTCCTTCCGGCTCATTATGTTACGTAATTTAAGGACAACCGGAATGAGTGGCAGTGTGCCGCACCGTGTCGTGAGGCGGGCCGCGCGGCGCGTGCGGCCTGTCTGGGCCTGTCCCGCCGTCTGCGAACCGACTCGTCGCTCTGTCTCTCTCGCACTCACGGGGCGTCCCGCACGGGTGCGAGAGAGACAGAGCGACCAAAATGTCTCTCGGAATCGGTCTCCTGGCCGCGGACTGGCTCCTCATGACAGGTCCTGCTGCATATCCGGGGAGCGAGTGAGACAGACGCACAGTGACTCCACGGAACTCGGATAAAGGAAGTCCCTGGTGTGCCCGGCTGCCGCTGCACAGTGGGCCAGAAGACCGGTGGAGGCGGCAAAAGCTCTAGACGCGTTTTGAGCTCCAGAGTCGCTAAACAGGCCTCGAGCCGACCGTGTGACCCCACCAATGGATTCCTCGTTCGGAGAGCTATCTATTGGTGGGGTCACACGGTCGGTTCGAGCCCATTTGGTGACTCTGGAGCTCAAAACGCGTCTAGAATTTTTGCCGCCTGCACCGGTCTTCTGGCCCACTGTGGCTGCGCCGGACGAGGTCCCGGGGGAACTGGTCCAGACTCCAGACTTCCCCATCGGCTGATCGATTCCGTTTTATCCCCCGATTGGCTCGACTCGGCGTGCTTCGCGGTTCGTTCGCGGTGCTTCGGCCGCACAGTGGGCCAGAAGACTGGTGGAGGCGGACAAAACTCTACACACGTTTTGAGCTCCAGAGTCGCTAAACTGGACTCGAACCGAACGTGTGACACCACCAATGGATTGCTCTCCGAACGAGGAATCCACTGGTGGGGTCACACGGTCGCTTCGAGTCCTGTTTAGGGACTCTGGAGTTCGAAACGCGTCCAGGGTTTTGGCCACCTTCACCGGTCTTCCGGCCCACTGTGGGGCGGCCGGCGGTTCCTGGTCGCGTAAACGGCCGCGATAAGGGCTAAAGTCGCTCTATCGCTCTGTCTCTCTCGCACTCGTGCAGACTGGTGCGGAACGCCCCTTGAGTGCGAGAGAGACAGAGCGTAGAAACGAGGCGGGGACTCGGAAACGTTCGGCCGGGCTTGTTCGAACCCCGCGGTAAAAGCTCCAACCCGATCCCGGCCCTCGCTCAACGCACCGACGAGTATCAGCATAAGCAGGCGTGGCCGAGGGCGTAGAGTCGTTGACCTGCGATGCTGTAGACCCGAGTTCGATTCCCCCTTCAGTCTAAATATATTTTTTACTCAGACCCATTTAGTGTGTACACACCGTGAAAATTTGTTGTCACTTTATGACAAAAAACGAGGATGATATTTTCATCACTTTCAAATGATGACAACCTCATCACAAATTGATGACATTTTCATCAAAGCTCCTAAACTTCTTGCATGGGCGTGACAACAATGTCATCAGCTGGTCTGATGACATAAGGAAAATTAGCCTTGAAATTGTCATCAAGTGACGACTCAAATTTTGACAGTGCAGTGACCCTCCTCCTGATTTTCTTCACCTCCGGCAGCGGCGCAGCTTCGCTGCGCTTGGATCCACCCCCGAGTTTTCTTTTGTTCCCGATTTTTTTACCCCCAGCGATGCTCGCGGGGTATTCGAACCAGCATTGCGACACCGTCGCGGCGTCGCGGCAAGAAGCTAACAATGGTCACCTCCACTGTTAAAGCGTGTGTTGGCTCGGTGGCACCGTGGCGCAACAGTCGGCAGTCCGTTGCGACGCGGCTTTCCAAAACGACACGGCGCGTCTCGCGTCTGGAAGCCTGTGTCATTGTTGGCGGCATTTAGAGTGTCGTGGCGAGAAGGCTGCCTGTGTCTAGGGGGTGCAGGCACGGATCCAAAAACGGGGGGGGGGGGGGGGGGCAGGTGGACAATGGACCCGAATGGACCTCCCTTGACCGCCTTGGCCCCTAGATAGCCGAAGCCACTCTCAGCCCCTGGAAGTGCGCAAAACGTGCTGCTTTGTCCCCCCCCCCTCGGCACGGGCTCTGGATCCGCCACTGAGGAGGGGGCGGTATCCCCCAAGGCCGGTTCGAAAAGAGTACAGCAGACTGGTTCCGAGAGTCGTTTTCGTCGCTCTGTCTCTCTCGCACTCAAGGGGCGCTCCGCACGGGTGCGAGAGAGACAGAGCGATCCCTCGGTGTCAGGCAGCAGCATGTCTGCGACGTGTTTCACCTGGGGCCGTACCTTCTTTTGCCAATCGACCGGTGCTGTTGTTTATCCTAAGCTCTTCAGACACACACACACACACACACACACACACTCACACACACGCGCGCGCGCACTGGGCTGTCGCTTTCCGTCGCGTGCCACCCGATCGGACCAGATCCAGCCGCCAGCACCGCCGGCCGCCCGTTCAGCTCTCACTCTCACACTCACTCTCTCGCGGCTCGGCTCGGCTCGGCCCGGCTGGCGCGGCTGCTCGGCTCGGCTCGACTCGGCGTGGTCGGGGCGTCGCGAGTTCCGTTCGCGGCGGCGGCTACCATCTGACTGGGGCCCTTCGCCAGTCCGGTCCGGCCGGAGCCATGCGGAGCGCGGAGCCACGCGGAGCCCCCCCTGGGGTACCCCGGGCCGGGCCCCGGGGCTTGCCCGCCTCGCGGGCCTCACCCCTCCACGGCCCTGGAGGGGGCACGGGGCGCCAGGTGGGCCGACACCAACCCCTTTCCCTTGACAGAATGCACCGAACTGCCCATTTCACTGTGAAATTTTTGGTTGTCAAGGCCTATTTTCCTTTTCCAAGTGATGAAAATGTCGTCCACGAGTTTGCCATTAAGTGGCAACAAATTTTTACAATGTTTTTTTTTTTTTGCGCTGCGTATACAGTTTGAAAATTTTGGCTCTCTCTTGATGACAATTCAAATGATAATATCCCCAGCAAGAATGTTATCAAAACAATTATTGATGACCTGATTCTCTGTCACGCCCATGCGATAAGTGCAGGAGCTTTTTTTACGAAAATGTCGGCAAATATGCTGACAGACGAGTGACTAGTCCGAACGGAGAGCGACACAGCCCCCGCGGAGAGAACGGCAGCTACGCACAGTGGGCCAGAAGACCGGTGGAGGCGGCCAAAACTCCAGACGCGTTTTGAGCTCCAGAGTCGCTAAATGGGACTCGAACCGGCCGTGTAACCCCACCTATGGATTGCTCTCCGAACGAGGAATCCATTGGTGGGGTCACACGTTCAGTTCGAGGCCTGTTTAGCGACTCTGGAGCTCAAAACGCGTCTAGAGTTTTGGCCGCCTCCACCGGTCTTCTGGCCCACTGTGCGCGTCCAAAACGTATTCGGGCAGTGACATCACAAGTACCATCTCTCATTTTCACGGATTGGATGGCTGACAAGGTAAAGGCGTCGGCGAACAACTGGACTGCTCGGAGCGTGCGCCGCGTACGTAGGCAACCCATCGTCCACCCTGCCTCAGCCCGGCGCCGTGAGGGTGGGCCGCCCATCCTGCCCCTGGCAGATGGTTGGCAGATGGGAGGCCTACCCTGACGGGGCCTGTTCGTCGTCGCTGTCCGTTCCGTTCTTAGTTGAAGCCGTCCCACGTTTGACACCGGACATGCTTTGTGGATGACCCCTTTTGCTATTTCTATCTATTTTGGGACTGCACTGATAATAGCAATATACATGCATGTAGCAATCATCCTTATCAGGCATATTACGGTATTTTTAATCCCGTTTTGAAGGCATGAATTTTTAAGTGAAGAGAATTAAACACGATGACAAGGACATTTTTAAAAATTCTCTATTTATTTGACAGATTGTAACTGTACAGATACTTCTCAGACAACAGCAGTCAACATATTTCGTTGAATCAGCAATAGTGTTTGACACAAATGGAATGAAACCACATAATCATTTCTGTCTATGAAAAGTCAAGCAAAACCATCAGTCTAAATCCAACTTACTGCATATAAGACATTCCTATTGCATTGCTGTTTCTGAAAACATCAAGGTATAGACTTGTAAAATTTATAAAGGTGGAACATGAGGCAGGTTGACCATTCAGTTTCATCAAAAATAGACATTGACAAGGATACCTAGGCCATCTTTTCAACTGAAAAGTCGAATGGGTTCCCTACCTTCCCGGCTGGTCAGTCTACCAACCATGGGCATTCGAATTAGTACATAGTTCATTGCAGCTTGGTTGCAGTTTGTTCCATTTAATAATAAAACATTGTGACTCATGCCATTTACAAATAAAGACCTAATTTCTTTTTTTTGAAAGAGCTCAACTTAAACTAAATCAGTTGCACAATATCGCATATTTTAAAACTACCATTTTAAAGAAATATTTAGTAGTTGAACATTGTAACTAACATTAACTATTTGAAAGAAAAAAAAATCTTGTAAAAAAGACTGTCTTAATTATCATTTAGTTGTCTGAAAAGATTCACATTGTCTGACACCTAATATTAGCTTTATCATGTAAAAAGACACACATCACAGTTTACAGATAACAAAGGACCCACAAAGTCTGAAGTGCACCCTTCTCCCCACCCATGCCAGGCCAGGCCAGACAGGGCCAGGGCTTAAAATGTAAAGTATCGTGAGAGAGCCATTGTAGTTATTCTTAATCTGTACTTTCAGTTCGAAGTAAAATTGCTGCCACCTGCTTCAATACTACTTGAAAAATATATAGGAAGAGCATATTCTCACAAATCACAAAATGACGCAATTATTTCACAGCCTCATGCCTAAGTTTTCAAATATTTGTCAACAATGGTTGAGAGGAACCACTCTTCAGTAAACTTCAGATGGTCTCCATCTATTGCCAGGCGATGCAAGCGTCCACTTGTATCCAGACGCTTGAGGCCAATCCAATCCTACAAATGAAAATAAAAAGATGCTTACAATAAACGAAATTTCAAAATGCTGTACTTTCATAAAAAGTCACTCATGAACATGCGTACCTCTTTATAAATAGCACTCTCCTCTAATGGTTGAATCTCTACTGCTTGACCAGGAGCATAAAATTCAAACCACTCAGAGGCTACAGGTAGAACCATTGAATCGTTGTTGAAGCGCACCAGTACAAGTTTCTCCAGCTGAGCAAGATTAGTAGCGTAACTGGTGTTCCGTGGGAGGCGCTCATTGTTTATGTCTGCCAAGAACAAACTATGTTCCCGATACTGATCCAAAAATCTAGGATCATGCCAGTACTGTGCTTGAACCAAACCCTTCTGCACCCATCTAAATGGCAAGAAAAAATTATTTTGTCTTATTATTTATTTTAAAAAATTATTACTTTTTATGATACATTGCATGATTCTGCCATCCTGTCATTCAGCACATCAGTAAATAAGGAAAAAAAAAGGTTATTAGAACCCAAGTACAGCAAAAATTTTAACAGCGGGCACTGCACTAAATTTCATACCAGAATATTGTAGAGTAACAGAGGATAATGCTCAGACATTCCTAGACTATTAGATTATTCGATAGCACACCCACAAGAAATTACAAATAAGCAACTTACTTCAAGTACGCTCCTTGAGTGAGTATTCTCCGCACATAATCACACCAAGAGTGTTCTGGGTAGAAACAGTGAGGCAGCCCGTACACACCTTGATGTTGACCTCCTAGGGAGACAAGGACACGCATTTTGGGAGATGGGCATCGCTGAGCAACAGCTCGCCTATGTGACAGCAGAAAGGCATTTGTGACCATCATAAAAAACATTGTCACTCACACGGAGCACAAAATAATACATGACTGACTTACAAAAATTGAGATCCTTGAGAAAACCCTATGGCATGATATCCATTTTTCAATTTGTCATCATCTGCTATCAACCTGCATGCTTCTTCAACTTGAGTGTTAACGTCCAGGAAGAACCCATTTACTGTGTCCTGCAATTATTATGTTTGGTCATGTAATCAATTATGATTTTGAGTAGACATTTTTAAAGGCCCATACCAATATATTTGATCTTTACCTCAACGAAAGATTCACCAATCCGAAGTGATTTTACATACACATTATCAATGTGTGCCTCGAGTAAGGATGTGATAGTGCCAAGACTTAGAGGATTGCAGCAGCTGTCTCCTGTATGACCAAAATAACACATTTAATGTTTATTACAGTAACTGTCCAAACTAAAAGTAGCTTCTTTTGGCTTTAGTAAACGTTGTCATGGCCTTGGCTTCAACAGTAAAATGTGATAGGAAGGTAAGAGAAGTCTCAGGACAAGGCTAATAGCGTCACATTTTAACTAATACCTAATTTATAACACAAATTTGTATTTAAAAATTACTAACCCATTCCATGCCAGAGTACGATTGGGACTTGACTACCCGTTTCGCAAAAAACTCCAGTCGGCAGATATGATTGGAGAAGAAGAACTTGGAGAAAAACCCCAAGACGAGCAAAAGGCATGATTCAGTACTTTCAGTCAATCTCTTTCCATGAAGCAAGACGAAAAGATTGCGGCTTGTCGGCGGCAAAGCCTGGAATGTTTTTGTTGTGCTGGCGCATTATGTTGTCGTCTGCCCGTCTGCCGTGGCGATCGTGTTTTGTTCTACAGCTGATGTCACTCGGCCAGGGTAGGAAACCAACGAAAGATAATTATATTTCACGTTTCTTTGGTAAATTGTTTATTGCGATACGTACTTAAAAAAAAACTATTCAACACACTATTTTATTTAACAAATTCATCGTGGAAACAACTCCTTAAATTACTTCAAATTAGTCTTAAATACTGTCACAGCTTCACAGTTGGCAGTGCTGAATCCCACTGGAAGGACGCGCGCAGGCGCCAAAAGTTGAATCCAGTCGGCGATCCGACCCGGCGCATTTGCGCACTCAATTTCAATACGTAGCACCAACATTCACTAAAATATCAAAAAATAGACTTGAGTCGAAAGTTACATTATACACTAGAAAAAATAGATCACGTTCCAGGGTCACAAAGTCTGACGAATCAAAACTAGAGTGCTTTTGTCCTAGTCAATAGTGGTCTGTATGGTCTCAATACTGGAAAGGAAGTCAATCACTAGTCCATAAGCCAACAAACTAGATAACAATCAATGGAAAAAAATATACTACAGTTCAGACAGACATTTTTTTCCTGTCAAATTGGTGTTCTTGTGGCACAAAGAGGGCTACCTATGGTAATCTTACAAATAACACAGCCTTGGGTGCCTGTCAGAAAAGCTCAAATTCAATCAGGTCCCTTTGCACTTTTCAGGACGAAATGAATTTCCCTTATTACATTCAAAATCCTTAAAGGCTCGAAGACAATTCTTTTCAACTCATTCCGATTAAACTTTTACATGATCTAAAAGTCGACAGTTTGCTTAGCGCATGATCCTCTGTTCAGTTGTGCATTGGAATGTCTATACATTTCAGTCCTGACATTTCATGTTTTTCAAACACATATCAAAAAAAATCATTTAAAAAAAATACAAAAACAAAAGACAATGACTTTGATAAATACACAATCTTGGGCTTATGACTGGTCCTTTCGTCTCATTCTCGGTGACTAAAGTATCACATAAACTGACTTCCCACCCGTTCAAATCGAACCGAACCAAGTAAAAACGTTCGTTAGCAGATCGTGTTCGAAGTCGCTAAGGCGTAAAGGCTGCCGTGGGTCAGCCGGCGCGGCGTTCCGAGCGCGTAGTGGAGGTCCTACACGTTCAGAGCGTGGCCGCCCGGTTGGCCCCGGCGTTGTGCAAGCTCCAGCTGCGACCCAGCCGCCTGACGGGGTACGCCTTGTCCTTGCAGTCCTTGGACGACAGGCAGCCGTTGCGGGCCGCGGTGCACCTGAAGAGCAGGGCCTGCAGCGTGCTGTACGGCACGTTGGGCCGCTTGGCCAGCTTCGACGCCCGCGGCCGCGCCGCGCCCGCCTCGTCCTCGTCCTCGCTGTGGTGGTGGTGACCGTGGTGGTAGTGGTGGTGCCGCCGCGGCCCATTGGCGGGCGACATGAACGACATGGTGGCGCGCCGGCGCTGGTAGCTCGACGTGGTGCTCACGGCGGCGCCGTCGGGGGTGGAGGTCGCCGACGGCGCGAGCTGCAGCAGCATGCCGGCCGCGGCGGGGTCGCGGGGGAAGCGACGCCGCGGCGGCGGCAGCGCGGCCGGCCATTCGTCGTCGCTGCTCGAGGACGACGTCGACGACACGGCGGCCAGGCTGGCGGGAAACGCCGGCAGAGGCGGCGGCGGTGGCGGCGCGGGCGCGGCCGGCGCCTGCGGCATGACGGCCTTCCTGTCCTGCACGGTGTGCTGTACGGTGTGCCGCCTCAGGCCGCCGCCGCTGCTGCTGCTACTACTGCTGCTGCTGCTGGCGGCGATGTAGTGCTGGTGGCGCTGCAGGTGGCGCCGCCGGCGGGGCGCCGCGTCGGGCCTGGAAGCAGAAGAGAGGAAAAGTGAGTCCTGATGTCCAGACCAGAGAGGACGGCGGCCTCGCCGCGCCTATCGCCCATCTGGTCCTCGTCCTCGTCACAGATAAGCACGGCGTGCAGGTGTCCCTGACGTCGCCGCGTCGCGAGGCCCTGTTATGCTAGCCGTGGCAATCTGCACCGTCCGCGTTCTCACGCGATTTCAAGGGAAGGCGAAAGGAAAACCGCGGCGGGCTGGCGAGCGGTAGCGGGCCAGTAGACCGGTGAAGGCGGTCAAAATTCCGGACGCGTTTTGAGCTCCAGAGTCGCTAAATGGGACTCGAACCGACCGCGTGACCCCACCAATGGATTGCTCTCCGAACGAGGAACCCATTCGCGAGGTCACACGGTAGGTTTGAGTCCTGTTCAGCGGCTCTGAAGCTCAAAACGCGTCCAGAGTTTCGGCCGCCGGCGGCGCCCCCACTGTGTGGTGGTGGTGGTGGTGGTGTAGTGGGGGATGCACATCAAGATAATTGCCTTCAAACCTCCACTCTGGTGGGCCCGCCAGTAGCCCGCCACTGTCCCCCAGGGAAATCCCAAGCGAAGCCTCGACTAGACCAAACCAGACTAGACTAGGTTAGGGTTGGTGGTGCCTGGCGGGTGCCTGCACTGTCAAACCAAGTGCGGAAAACTCCATATACTCGTCCCAGCGTAACCTTTCCAAATCACTCCGCCAGTAGCCAGAGAACAGAAAATAGTCCCGCAGGTAATAGGATTTTTAAAAACTAATAATCAATTCTAGACCGTTGCGATCGTAATAAATCGTATAAGAAAACAACGTTGAAAAAATACGAACAATCTTAGACTTAATCACTAAGCATTCCGGGTTCTGCATTTCCGCGGGCAGACGACGCGCCGGTCCGAGCCCCTCAAAACACCGGTCTCTCGGACCCTCTTTTTGCACTAATATTGAGTGACTGAAAGAGATATCATAATGACAGCTTGCATTACTCTAAACCTAAGACGTTGTTGAATGCCCAGCTGGCCCTTGTCTTTCGAAATTGTGCCTTATTATTGAGAAATTTTGATTTGACTGCACAAGGCTAGCTTCTCCTCTAGACCGAGCTCCCAACTTTTTAGATTATCTTTGAGCAACTGAAAGAGATTCAATAATAACTGCTTACATCAGTGAAAGCCCCACACATTTTTTTCTGCCGGAATCGCCTTTATTTTGCGAAACTTTGCCTTCTTCTTTAGATATCCCGGATTGTGTGCGCGAGGGCGGCTTCTCCTCCCGACCGAGCTCCCGACTTTTTAGATTATCTTTGAGCAACTGAAAGAGATTCAATAATAACTGCTTATATCAGTGAAAGCCCCACACATTTTTGTCTGCCGGAATCGCCTTTATTTTTAGAATCAATACTTATTTCCTGAGGATTGTGAAATAAACTGTGCCGATTTGGGGAAAAGACGGACGAGGGGCTACTTTCGGAAAGGTTACGCTGGGACGAGTATACTTCCTGATGCGGACAAGTTCCACCACGCTTGGACGTGTGGCGAGGGGTACCTCACTTCGTCTAGTCAGTGTACACCCCTGACTCCAGTCACTGTCTCGTTTCAGTCTAGTCACTTAAAAAGCCGGCAAAACCACGTAAATTTGCCCTAATTGTAGTATTTTTGCAACGCATTTCGTAATATTTTCAATCTAGTAAAAGTGGAAATTGAGTAAAGTCACCAGTCAGTGTACCCCTATTTTCGAGGTGAGGTACCCCTCGACGTGTGGAGTTTGCAGTCTCCACCCACACTTCGAGTGTGGTCCTTCAGAGGCCTCTCTCTTCATCATCATCAACGTTGTTAGGCCTCTACAGACCTGTTGCAGTGGCATAGAGCAAATGTGGAGAACTCCACACTCGAAGTGCAGTCTCTGCTCTTCCAAGTGCGGAGACTGAAAATTCCACACCTCCGCATTGCAGTGTGGCGTCCGCTGCGTCCGCAACGTCCTCAACCACAAAGCGGGGCGCAAAGGGCGCATCCTCTCCTTCAGTTTTTCCCCTAACACCTTTTTTTTTTCCTTCCCCCGCCGCGGTGTGGCGGCGGTTTTGACATTGCCGTCGCCTTGACATTTCCCTAAATCACCCCCAACCTCCCCTGCCGCCCCGAATCGCCCCTCGCGCCGGCGGCCACTTTCGCCGCCGCGTCCGTCCGTGGCACTTCCCCGCTTCCGAGAATTTGCCCAACCGCGTTCCGTTTTATTTTCCATGCCGGCGAAGCGCGCGGCATTCGGGGCCGGTTTTAAACGGCGCCGAGTTTTATGCCGCGTCGCGTCAGCCCGCCGGGCGGTCACCGGCCACGCCCTGAGACGGCGCTCTGTCTCTCTCGCACTCATGGGGCGTCCCGCTGGGGTGCAAGAGAGACAGAGCGACAGCGACGGAGAACCGTTTCGGAACCGACCTGCAGCGGCATCGGGTAGTCTTACGCGTACGCATTACGACACTCTGGACAGACGGACGGACGGACAGGCAGGCAGGCAGGCAGGCAGGCAGACACGTCGCATCGCCTGACCTGAATAGGCGCCGCGATTTCGGCGCCAGTGTACTTGACATCGCGAAAGGAGCCGGCCGCCACCCTTTTCCATTATTCGTGGCGAGATTCGTGTCATTCGGCGAGTCGGACCGACGGCCGCGTCGACGCCCCTCCAGGCCCTCCCCCAAGACAGGCCCGCAAATCACGCTAGCCCCCGAGGCGGTGGGGCCCAGCACAGTGGGCCAGAAGACCGGTGGAGGCGGCCAAAACTCTAGACGCGCGTTTTGAGCTCCAGAGTCGCTAAATGGGACTCGAACCAAACGTGTGACCCCACCAACGGATTGCTCTCCGAACGAGGAATTCATTGGTGGGGTCACACGTTCGGTTCGAGTCCTGTTTTGAGCTCTGAGGCTCAAAACGCGTCAAGAGTTCTGTCCGCCTCCACCGGTCTTCTGGCCCACCGTGCCGAGCCGGCCCAGCCACGCAGCCCTGACCTGCGCCGCCGCCGTCCTCCAAAGCGGCGCGGCTGCAGGCCGCCGTCGCTGTCTCTCTCTCTCGCGCGCAAACGAGTGCGAGAGAGACAGCGCGAAGTTTGCTGTTCCGAGCCAAACGAAGAAGTGCATGAGGCGCACCGCGGCCCCTCCCTCCCCCTCCGCCGTGTTTGCGACGGCCACTCATTTACGTAATCCCATTCCAGTTGGCAACAACACGGGGTCGTCGCGTCGCCGGGCATGTGCAGCAGCAGAATGATTCCGAGAGTCGTTTTCGTCGCTCTGTCTCTCCCGCACCTGTGCGGAGTGCCCCATGAGTGCGAGAGAGACAGAGCGACGTAAACGACTCTCGGAAACAGGCTGCTGTCCATCTTTGTCTCATTCGCCTTGTTGTGAGGTGGTGGCCGGCGGGGGCGGGGGTGGGAGGGGGAGATACCTGGCGGTGGTGTCGCTATCAAGCGCCCCCGCCCCCTCCCCCACCCCCGCCTGGCGACACACCCCATCATGCCCGCGCCGACCCACCCACAACGAGGACGGCACGGGACAGCCGCACCCAGCGCGCTGCGTCCGAAAGCTGCACCCGAAGTCGCCGAAGTCGCCGAAGACTTCCGAAGACGGCGTCGTCTCTTTCTGGCGGCCGGCCAACTCGGACGCAGCCTCCAGACGGTAGGTGCGTGCCACCGGGCCGTAGCGCGGAGCCACGCGGTGCGCGGTCAAAGAGGCGGGCGTGGCGTGGCAAGGCGTGGCGGGGCGTGGCGTGGCGTGCCCGTCGCGGCCAACGCTAGACGAGCAGGGAATGCAGCGAGGAATGCAGTCTTGAGGAGGAACGGGAGGGGGAAGGGGGGAGCGGAGGAGAAGGGCCAAGACGAAGAAAAGGACAAAGAGGACGAAGAAAAAGTGCAAAGAAGACGAAGAAAAAGTGCAAAGAAGACGAGGAAAAAGGACAAAGAAAACGAGGCAAAAGGACAAAGAGTACGAAGGAAAAAGGACAAAGAGGACGAAGGAAAAAGACAAAGAAATCGAAGAAAATGACAAAGAAGACGAAGAAAATGACAGAGGACGAGGAAAAAGACAGAGAGGGCGAAGAATAGGATGAAGAGGACGATGAGGGCGAAGTAAGCAGGGCGGACACCAGAGGCACCTTGGAGGACAGTCTCAGAGGACGAGGAGGACGCGGCGAGAGGGAAGGCCCAAACGGGAAGGGCGCGGGAAAGGTTAGAACGGTGACAAGGGCGATTGGCAAATGGAAGGAGGGCGGAGAGGCGGTGGAAGGGCCGAGAAGGATCACTGCGGCTGCGGTCAGAGCGAGTAGGAGGAAGACTGCGCGGAGGAATCTCCCGTCAGAGTCAACACCACACGGCCACGGGCCACACGCCCCACGGAGCTCCTAAGACAACATTATCAGCACGAAAAGAACAAGAACCACCGGCGAACTGCTGCAGACTGATTCCCTGAGGTCGCTTGCGTCGCTCCTGTAGGGGTGCGAGAGAGACAGCGACGAAGCCGTCTCTCGGATCAGCTAGCAGAGCTGGAGCTGACACACGCAGATGCAGTAGGAAGTGCGCGTCGGCCGCGGCAGTGTGGTGGCGTCTCGCATTACCGCGGCCTTTTCAGAATGTTTGCGTGTGTGAGTGCGAGCGAGCGTGCATGTGTGTCCGTGTGTATGTGTGTGGGGGACCGGTATGGGAGTCATCTCCATGTTTGGTGACGCCGGTGCCTCTCCCACTCGCGACGTCTCGCGACGGCCTCCAATGGGAAGCCAGGCATTCGGGCGCCTCCAAGCCTACGTAAAAATACCTCCTCGGCCACGAAGGAGGAAGTTGAGGCGGAGGGAGGGGGGAGGGGGGAGGTGTGCCACGCCCTGGAAGGGAAGCGCTGATGACGTCCGTGATCGAACAATGAAGTATACTCGGCCTGCAGGATGATTCCGAGAGTCGTTTTCGCCGCTCTGTCTCTCTCGCACCCACACCGGACGCCCCATGAGTGCGAGAGAGACAGAGCGACGAAAACAACTCTTGGAATCAGTGTGCTGCGGTCCCTGCGGTCCCACGGAAGCGACGCGGAGGGACATTCCGGCGGATTATGGGAAGAAGAGCGCCTCGCCTCTCTTTACTCGGAAGGGGCTCCGCCACGCTGCAGTCTGTCTCTGTCTCCCTCGCACCCATGGAGACCGGTGGGGCAGAAGACCGGTGGAGGCGGAAAAAATTCTAGACGCGTTTTGAGCTCCAGAGTCGCTAAATGGGACTCGAACCGAACGTGTGACCCCACCAATGGATTGCTCTCCAAACGAGGAATCCATTGGTGGGGTCACAGCTTCGGTTAAAGTCCTGTTTATAGCAGCAACACGTCTTGAGTTTGAGCCGCCTGCACTGGTCTTCTGGCCCACGGTGCGCTGCTGGGGAAGCGTACAGACGATGGCCCTGCTCGGAATCATCCCTCTGTCTGCGACGAGGGCGAGGCAGGAAGGACACGGGGAGCTTGGGCTTGGCCGGGCTGCAGACAGAGTCTCTCGGACGCATGGGGGGGCGTGCCCTATTGGTGCGAGAGAGACAGAGCGACGGACCCGTAGGGAAACGGAAGGGCAAGGCCATGCCTCAGGCTAGAGACCCTCTCTGAGGCCAGGCCGCTTTCCATCCCGAGGTCACGGCCACCCAAGGGCCAGAAGGGCAGCGCCAGGCAGCGCCGCGCCCAGCCGCCTCATTCCGAAGGATGGTCGCTCTGTCTCTGTCGCACGCACGGGGCGTGCCGTGGGGGAGCGAGAGAGACAGAGCGACGAAGCGACCCTCGATAGGCGGCAGGGAGCCCAGGACGCCCCGCCCAAGTGAAAGGACGCGCATCCGACGATACAGTACTCGAGTTCCGTGCACAGCAACAAAGGGGACCCTGGTTTGGTTTTAGAGCGTCGCACGACAGCGGGCCGGTGGAGGCGTTCAAAAACCCCACACGCGTTTTGAGCTCCAGATTCGCTAAACAGGACCGAACCGAACGTGTGACCCCACCAATAGATTCCTTATTCGGAGAGCAATCCATTGGTGGGGTCACACG
This sequence comes from Thrips palmi, assembly GCF_012932325.1. NCBI lineage: Eukaryota > Metazoa > Arthropoda > Insecta > Thysanoptera > Thripidae > Thrips > Thrips palmi. The sequence continues at coordinate 10,367,298 of NW_023144627.1, forward strand.
TTCGGTTCGAGTCCTGTTTGGCGTCTCTGGAGCTCAAAACTAGTCCCTTGGAAAACACGGTCAAAAATTGTCGCCCTCTGATGATTAGGAAAGTTCACAGATAAGCAATATGCAAATATTTCTGGAAACTTGAAAACCGAGATGGCTGGTCCAATTAAGCCGCGGCAGCAGTTGAAGAGTGCAGTACAGTAGTGCTGCCAGCACTCGCTGTTCGCTGTCGCTGGTCCGAGGAGGCCCCTGGCCCAAGCCAGTTCGGCAAATTTACAAGTGGCCTGCATACTTCAACTCGGTTGCTGGGGTTTTCGGGCCACCTCGAGTAGTGCGACTTGCGTCCACACGTATAGTCGTTGGCAGTTGGTACTACACGAGCGTGGTGGAGTACGCTCCACTGATTGCAACTCCTACACTGTAATTGCACCAAGTGGGGTCGCGACCAAAACCGCGCGATTCGTTTGAAAGCTTCCGTGGCCACGAGGGATGAATACCCTTATGCATTTCTACCGATCAATTTATGCCAGGCATTTTGGGTTCTTATGAGTGGTGACGTAATATCGCGTCAACTAGTGAAAACATTCGAAGCAGTTTGAAAATTTTTTTCAAGAAGAGCCATTGCATGCCTCGTTGGGAGCTGACAGTGTACAGATACCTACGAACCAGACGAAGGGAATTTCCTGCCCAGTGTACTTTCCGCGTGTTCACGAAGCTAAGCTCGCCCTGGCGACACCGGCGACGGGGGAGCGGATCTTGACACAGGGCAAACCCCTGCAAAGGTAAAACCACCGAGTGCCCCACGGCCCTGGCAACAGCAACAGTCGGTCACACAGGCGGTCAAAATCCCGGACGCGTTTTGAGCTCCAGAGTCGCTAAACAGGACGCGAACCGAGCGCGTGACCCCACCAATGGATTCCTCGTTCGGAGAGCAAGCCGTAGGTGGGGTAACACGTTCCGCTCGGGTCCTGTTCAGCGACTCAGAAGCTCAAAATGCGCAATAAAGTTTTGGCCGCGCGGGCGCCGTTCTTCTGGCCCACTGTACGACACTGTCAGGACCGCTCACGCTACGCGGACATTACGAGAGCAAAATTCGCCAAATTCCCTGACAGCCTGATGGCGCCGTAGTCCTGCAAATTGGGGCAGTGGAGGAGCCAACATGCATCAAAGTGGCGGAGGCGGCATGGACCAAAGCGGAGTGGCGCGGGGTGGCGCGGCGTGGCACGGCGTCGCCCTCCCGAACAATTGCACCACGAGTCGTTATCAATTCGCGTGGCCGCCGCGTTCGCGTTATCAGTCGCCACGAGTGTGACGGCACGTCGGGCGCGTCGCCGACGTCACCGGCGCGTCAGTGGCACGACGCCGACGTCGCCGTGCATGTCACTTGCACGTCGCCCATCACTGACAGGTCGCCGACGTCACCAGCACGTCGCCAGCACGTCGCCGACGTCACCAGCACGTCGCCGACGCCACCAGCACGTCGCCGACGCCACCAGCACGTCGCCGACGCCACCAGCACGTCGCCGACGTCGCCAGCACGTCACCGGTGTCACGGGCACGTCACCGGTGTCACGGGCACGTCAGCCTGTGGCGGGGGGCGGGCGGGAACGCCGTCCGCCAAAGGGAATAATTCAAAACATCCTGACAGGAAGTAATGCACGGCGTCACGGACTCGCGTGGCCGGCAAAGCTACGCCGTGCTACGCGCCACGCCAAGCACGGGCCAGGATGCCGGACAGAGCCGCGCGCCGCGCGCCCACCATACGGTCCCACAGTGCACACGCCTCACCGTGCACGGCGGCCACGACCGACGTAAAGCGTAGAGCGCGACCATAAACACAACAATTCATTAGGCAGGAAACGGGGCGGCCCCAAAAGTGTATGACGGCGTGGACTACACCTAGCGACAAGCCCGCCATTTGAACCAGGCTGGGGTCATTCGTAACCGACCGAACCGCTATTGCAGGATGTGATAGGATGGTCAAGGGCGAGGCCGCGGGGATGCCAAGGGAGTGCCAATGCCGAGGGAATTCCCAGAGAAGTCCGAGGAATGTCAAAGAAGTGACGAGGGTTGCCGTAGGAGTGCCCAAAAAGTGGCAAGGAAGTGCCAAAGGAGTGGCAAGGGAATGCCAAAGGAGTGGCAAGGGAATGCCAAAGGAGTGGCCAAGGAAACGCCCAGGGAATACGTTGCACACCTTCAAGTGAGGTGCATTTTAAACGCAGCACATACTACATGCAAAGACTCGCGCAAATTCCATCACACGAAAAAATTGGAAGGCCAAAATTGGGTTGTAATCACCCTGCATTTTTTGACACCTAGAGCAGTTCAAGTGGAGTGAAATTTGACGGCATTCTTTGCCGAACCGGTAATCGGTCGTTGAACCCGCAGTGGGGCGCGCATGTGGACAGGTCGGGGGAACGAAACCGCGCGGTTTTGGCAGCGAGGCAGCGAGGCAGCCCGGCAGGTCTTTTCCGAGCACGGGCCTCGCAGTACTTTCCCACGGGGAGGGGGCGCATCAGCCGCAACACGCGTGACAGGCCGGCAGACTGATTTCGAGAGTCGTTTCCGTCGCTCTGTCTCTCTCGCACTCAAGGGGCGTCCCGCGTAGGTGCGAGCGAGACAGCGCCACGGAAAACGTTACGCGAATACGACCCTTGGAATCAGTCTGCCGACGTCTCTCTCGCACCTGCGGGGCTCCCGGCGAGTGCGAGAGAGACAGCGCGACGACAGGGTCGCGGTTTTCGATCGCGGCACGTCAAGCCGCGGCCGCGGCCGCCGCAGCAGTCCTCCAGCTCGCACGCGTCCCGCGTCTCGATCCACCGTCATCACCACTCACTCGTCCTGTCTCTCTCACTCACCTTGGAAGGCTGCACGGTCCCGACGCGCTGCCGTAGAGCCATTCATGGCAAGACCACGTCACGTCGATAACCAGCCGCTCCAAGGTTGAGGTTACCGCCCCCATGCTGCCTCTGGAGTCCGCCGGTGTCAGCTCTGGAGTCCGGGACACTGGAAGTGCGCCGCCGGTGTCACAGTGTAGGCACAGTGTCACTTCCCTCTGCTAGTCTCTGCCCACCCCGCACTCCCCACACTGGTCGAGTCCCGCCGCAACAGGCTGGTCATAAGTCCCTGGGGCCGGCCGCGGTAGCCGCGGTGGGTCGCACTCGCATCCGCGCACTCGCACTCGTCGTCGTCCTCGGCGGCCTCGGCGGCGCGGGAGGTGGCCGCGGGGGCGTGGCGACCGGCGAGCGCCACTCTCTGACAGTCGGTCCGCCGCGTGGAGGCGCCGGGCGTCGTCTGCTGGCTCGGCGGGTCGCGAAGCGCGGCGCCGCCAGACACTCCGTCAGGCCGCCAGTCGGCCGGGTGGAATATTTTCGGGGTCGGCGGAGACTAGCCGGCAGAACAACGAGGCACTTCACTTGACTGCGCTCCCGCAGGCTTCCGTGGCGCGCCTAGCGAAGCGGCTAACTTGTCCCAATGGTTCCAATGACAGGCCGCGCTTGTGCTCGGCCAGGGCCGGGGGGTCCGCGGCGTCACGGACTGCGGGCGCGGGCACTGCCTCTCGAAGACGTAAACAACTCGAACGCGGAGCGCGCGAGCGTGTGTGCACTCGGACTTGAAGCAGGCAGAACACTAGAGGCCAGGCCAGCAGCCAGCAGGGAGACGAGGCGGAGGAAACCCAGCAGTCGAGCCTCGCCTGGGTCCGTGCGTCTGCGGCGCGGTGCGGCTGGCGGTCTGGCGGTGCGGCGTCCACTCCCGGCCGGCAGGCAGCCCGCCGTCCGCCTGTCTACCACAACAACGAGCAGGGGCCGGGCCGCGCCGAGCCGCGCCAGCCGGCCGTGTCGTCTGCTCGGATCAGCCGAGGTGGCGTGCGGGGTTCGGGTCGCTTCGGGTTCGGGCGGCGCTCGCGCTCGCGGCTCTCCGTCTCCGTCGCGCCGCGGCTGCAGCCCGGCCCGCGAGGCGTAGCGTAGCGAGGCGGGGCCGTGTCTGAAGCGAGGCCCCACGGAAAGTGCACGTGCACCCGCGGCGCGCTGGGGCCGCCCCCTCCCCCTCCCCCTGGGCCCCTTCTCCGAGCGGCCACCGCACCCGTTCACCTCGCGGGCCTGCCTTGCCCCGCGGCCCCCCGCGGCCCCCGCGGACGGGACGGGACGGGACGGGCTGGAGTCCCGAACGGGGAGTGACCAGTCCTGTCCAGCCAGAAGCGGCATGCCGCCGCCGCGCCAAACGCCACGCCCGCCACGCCCACGCCCGCCACGCCGCGCCACGCCCCGCCACGCCACGCCACGCGCGCGCGGGGCGCCCCGCGCAGCGGCACCTCGCCGCGCTGTCCGCCTCGCCGCACCTGTCGCGCCCGCCAGCGAGCAGCGAGCACCCCGCCGCGCGCTCCCAAAATTTCCCGGGGGCACGCGCACGTGACTCAGCCGCTGGCTGATGCTCTTGTCGCGCCTGTCCGCCCAGCACACACAGCACTCAGAGCGATGCGCTCCCATGGTGAATAATAACTTTACGACCGCCCACCACACATGCACTCACCCCTGACAAAGCCCCGCCGATGCCCAATTTTCCCGGCTTTCAAGGGTCGGCCGGAAAAGTTGGAAATGAATCATTTAGGAGGTAGGCTGTTTCTATGCACGTGAACAGAAACATACCGCTTGGTGCTTTTTTACAACTTTCCCATCTGCAAACCCGAGATTCAACAGAAGAAAAAAGACGAGAAGGAGTCATAACAGGGTAAAGTAGTTGAGTGCACTCAGAATCGTGTTCACAGTAGGGTTAAAGGTATGCTTTAGCCTACTTAAGGCGAAATGCCCGACTTTTTGCCTACTTTCAGGTGAATCTTTCCAATTTTTCCGAGGCCAGGGAAAAAAACGGAAAAAAACACTGTTTTTTTCCAATGTTTCCGGAAACTTTCCGGGCATTTTCATCCCTACACTCAACTCACCTACCGACCTAGTACACACACACACACACACACTCACTCAGAGCGATGCAGTTCCGCGAGGTGGTGAATAATAACGTTTACGAGCCGCGCGTGCCTATCACGGCACTCCCCGCCCCGCCCCGCCGCCTGCCACGCCCCTCGCCGCGTCACGCCGGTCGCGCGGCTAATTTGAATGTGAATCATTTACCGGCGGCGCGCTGCTCTATGCTCCGGTCGGCGGGCATACCGCCGCGGTGCTATCGCCGCTCTGTCTCTCTCGCACCTGTGGACGTTCCACAGGGAGAGAGAGAGAGAGAGAGAGAGAGAGAGAGAGAGAGAGAGAGAGAGAGAGAGGGAGAGAGGCGAAGCTCTGCTCGGAGTTAGCCTTCAGGTCAGCCCGGCAAGCGGAACAAACACGCTTATCAGGAACACCTTTGAGCCGCCTTCGATCAGCAGCCCCCATTGCCTAGTAATGGAGACCCAGGATAGACCGACCTGTCGTGAGAACAGGGGCGCAGGGGCGTCGCGTATGTGCTCAACATTGAAGGAACTTAGCTACATACATCGAGGGGGCCACCACTCTCATTTCAGGCGTACACAAGATTACGGGATTACGGGATATTTACCAGGGATTACGCGCGAAATTTTCGAAAATTGGTTCGAAAACGTTGCAAAATAGCTCGAAAACGTTGGAAAATGACTCAAAAACGTTGAAAAATGACAGAATTTTGTCAAGGATTACGTGATTACGCCATGGATTACAAGAGATTACCAGCAAACTTGTACACAGGATTACGGGGGTGGTGGCCCCCTCGACATACATCCTGCATGCATGATCAAGTCCCCCCACCCACCCCTACACTGCGGAGTTTCGGACCGCCAAAAGTGTGGGTGCGTGCGTACTTGGTGGTACTTGCTCACAGGTACGAGTGTACGCACGTCGCCTAACTTCATTTTTAGCGAGTCGATGTACCTAGCAAGAAAGTATGTTTATGCCGAGGCGTTCGGAAAAGACTCAGTTTCCAATCTAACATAGTTTTTCTCGTACAGGTCGCCAAAACTAAGTCTTGCCCGAATGCCTCGACACAACTGAGACTTTCCTTGCGGCGCCACCCGTTGTAGTAGGAGTATGACGACTTACGTAAGCACGCTAGGTGCGTACTCAATTATCTTGGCATGAGGCTGTGTGCACTGTATTGGAGGATGTAGTTCGCGCCTAGCGGCGCCACTGCACTGTACTGTACCGGCGGAAGCATGGTGAGCACCCACTTCCCCAACCCCGTAATCGGCGCGGATATTTGTCTGTCACTGACCATGACACGTTTATGGCCGTTTATGGCCGGCACCACGGCGTGATTCGCACATCTGCAAACACACTGCAAACCCGTCAACAAGAAACTCTACCACTGTGTCCCCGTGCCCCGACACAAATTCATTCGAATAACAGACTAAACAAAGTGTGTACCTAAGAAATGCAGTTTGAAAACCTTACAAACAATTTTCAGCCTTACAAAGAAAAGTGGCTCTTGTTACAAGAAAGTGTTTTGAGCATACATAAGCTTACAAAGAAAATACTTCGTAATTTACGAAATTTATTCGTCCAACAAACTAAACAGTTTGTGCCTCATGCTCAAAATACTTCGTAAGGTTTCTAGCGTGTGCTCAAAAATACTTGGTACAGTGAGATTTCGAACGCGAGAAATCGAGAGTGCGTACTGACAATGTTGCGGCTCGCCACCGCCGCCACCGAGTGCACAGTGCACCGGACAGGTGTACGACAAAGACAACAAAACGTCACGTGACTCACTCTATTGATAAAGGCCGCGCGCGCGCACTCGCCGCAAGGCCAGACTGCCGGACTCATGCAGTATTCCGTCGCGGTCAAACGACTCTCTGTCTCGCTCGCACTCGCGGGGCGTCCCGGTGGGGTGCGAGAGAGACGGAGCGACGGGACGGGCGAACCAAAGGCAACCGAAGAAGGCCGCGCCGAAATCGTGACCGCCGAGTAAAGACGACTCGCGAACTCGCGAACCATGAGAGATTTTTCCCCTTTCCGCTTTTCAAGCACGAGTACCGATCATCCCGAGAGCTGCCTGCTGTTTTTTTCCTGGCGGCAAAATAAACTTGACACTGCACGACCACAACACTCGACTGTGCCTCTCACTATTCTCTGTGTCGAGTGCAGTATGCGCGTCAAACGTATTGATTTTAATAACAGCAAAACATGCTTCTAGCGCTGCAGAACCAAAAAGTAGTTTCTTACAAGCACTCTGCGCGGGCCATCGTGTCGAAGCTTGGTTTGGGGGCCCGGGGGGGAGCTTTGGCAGCGGGGGCAGATAGAATATGCACCTGAAAAGAGGAGTGATACGTACCGCCGTGCTGAGTCACTCGCCGTCCGCGCGCGTGGTCGCCCCGAAAGCCGATTGCGAGTCGCTCTGTCTCTCTCGCACTCATGGGGCTTTGCCGGACGATGATATTCGCAGGAAAAGGTTTTGGCAGGAGCTGCGTCCGGCTTTGCCTCGTGGGTGCGAGAGAGACCAGAAACAGCCTACGCTGGCGCGGTCTCGCGAGGACACTTGCACCGGCGCGCGGCGTCGCACAGTGGGCCAGAATACCGGCAGACTTAGCGACTCTGGAGCTCAAAACGCGTCTAGAGTTTTGGCCACCTCCACCGGTCTTCTGGCCCACTGTGCGTCGGGTCTCTCGGCCACGCGAAGACGACTTGAAGACGCTCAAGGCGCTGACCGAGTCGAGGGGGCCACCACCCCCGTAATCCTGTGTACAAATTGGCTGGACTCTGGTAACATGGCGTAATACGTAACTGACAATCTGTCATTTTCAACGTTTTTAGTCATCAACGTTTTTTGCTATTTTTCAACGTTTTTGAACCAATTTCGAAATTTCACGGTAATCCTAGAGATCCGTATCCCGTAATCTTGTGTACGCCTGAAATGAGAGTGGTGGCCCCCTCGGACCGAGTGCTGCAGCACGCTGGGCGGCGGCCGGGCCTGGCTGCTTGGCTCTCTTCCGCGCTCTGATTGGCTGACTGCAGCGACTGCAGCGGAAACGGAACGAACGGCCAATCTGATTTCCTCCGTTTCCTTTTCGGCGCGAGTGCAGCACCACTCCACTGGAACCCATTCGGGTAATTTCCCGTGCGTTCCTTCTTTTCCAGCAGACTGATTCCAGAGTCGGTTTCGTCGCTCTGTCTCTCTCGCCTCTATAGGGGACGCCCCGTGAGTGCGAGGGAGAAGCGGGAGGATGGACACTGCGGAGACGAGGCAAACCGCACGACGCTAGACCGGTGGCGGCGGTCAAAATGCTGGACGCGTTTTGAGCTCAAGAGTCACGAAACAGGACTCAAACCGATCGTGTGACCCCACCGGTGGATTCCTCGTTTGAAGAGCAATCCATTGGTGGGGTCACACGTTCGGTTCGAGTCCCATTTAGCGACTCTGGAGCTCAAAACGGGATTTTGACCGCCTCCACTGTGCGCTGGCCGTCCGGAGCGCCTGCGAGGTAGACCGCTCCGCCGAACTCCGGAGCGCGCCGCGGACCGGGTTGCCTACCCCGAGTCTGACAGGCGCGAGCCCAGGCGTGAGCCTCGCACTCGCAGTGCACCGAGTCGTCAATCGTCCGCAAACATTCCTGGAAAGGCCTTCCGCGAGGAAGCGCCGCCATTCGGCCGCCATGCCGCCACACAGTGGGCCAGAAGACCGGCGGAGGCGGACAAAACTCTAGACGTGTTTTGAGCTCCAGAGTCGCTACATGAGGCTCGACCCAAACGTGTGACCCCACCAATGGATTGCTCTCCGAACGAGGAATCCATTGGTGGGGTCACACGTTCGGTCCGAGGCCTGTTTAGCGACTCTGGAGCTCAAAACACGTCTAGAGTTTTGTCCGCCTCCGCCGGTCTTCTGGCCCACTGTGCGCCAGGCCGCCACGCCGTCAGTCATCGAGCAGCGGGGCGGTCATGAAGGCGCGCCGCGCCGCGCTCCAGTCACAGGCGGAGTGATTCAGAAGAGTCGTTTCGCCCCGCTGTCTCTGTCGCACTCGTGGGGCTCTCCGTTCGGGTGCGAGAGAGACAGAGCGATAAACCGCTCACGCGTCGGTTCACGACTGCCGGGTGCAGCGACTCCACGCGACGCCTCGACGATGATGCCTGTTCCCGTGCCGCGCATGCTGCACACACACGCGCACACACACACACACACACACACACACACACACACACACACACACACACACACACACACACACACACACACACACACGACGCGCCGTGCCGGCGGCCGATTCCCAGGCCCGACAAGAGAGGTATGCGCCTCGGTGCCGCCGAGCCTGCCGAACGGTTCAGAAGACCGACTTGTCGCTCTGTCTCTCTCGCACCCTTATGGACAGCCCCGTGAATACGAGAGAGACGAATAGCGACGAAAATGACTCTCGGATTCGGTCTGCTGGCCGAGCCAGACGCCAGACGCCGGGGCGTCGTCGGCGGAGGCCTTGGGGAGGAAGGTGAGTCGCCGTCGAGTTCTCCTCAGGGTCTCGTCTCGTCCCGCGGCGGCGCACAGTGGATTTGACCGCCTCCACCGGTCTTCTGGCCCACTGCGGAGCGTTCACCTCATCACGGCGTCCTGCCCATAATCGCTCGTTCGCGCATTCTTGTGTGGGCGCGGTTCGGCCGCCAAGAGACTCACTGCGAAACGACGACCCCGGACCGCTCTGCTTGGCGCCGCTTGGCTCGCCAAAAGCAGCGAGCAGCTTTTACAGTGGCGCACGGACCAACTCGCGCGACATCGTGGACTTCTTGAACCTTGTTCGCTTGCGTCCAACGTCAGAAGGGGGCGGGGCCTGGCCAGGGCCTGGCTGTACGCGGCTGTGCGTGGCTGAGCGTCTGTTACTGGGCAACCGTCGCGACACCGTGCGCACTCATTCGCACTCGCCATGGCAAAGTCACGCCAAAGCGAGGCATAGCGAAGAATGCCGGAGGTGGGAAACATGACGAGTTGTCTGTGAGCGTGTGTGTTTAAATATGAAAATGTGGTTGACAGAGGTCACCGTTGACGCCACCTCTCCTCGCTCAGCATTCATCAGTAACAACAACAACAATGGAGGATGGTGGCGGTGCAAAGGTGAGCGCGAGGGCCACCGCACTTTTTGATTCGCAAATAAGTCGGACTTGTGCGAGAGAGACAGACAGACACAGACCACCGAGGGGATCACTATGGGCGCTCTATCTCTCTCGCACAATTAGGCTGGCTTCGGCAGCGGCGAAATAATGAATTGGCGCGACGCCGGAGTGATTCTGAACCGCGGCACAATGGGTCAGAAGACCGGGGAGGGCGGCCAAAATCCCGGACGCGTTTTGAGCTCCAGAGTCGCTAAATGGGACCCGAACCGAACGAGTGACCCCACCAATGGATTGCTCTTCGAAAGAGCAATCCATTGGTGGGTTCACACGTTCGGTTCCCATTTAGCGACTCCGGAGCTCAAAACGCGTCTGGAGTTTTGGCCGCCGCCGGCGCCCACTGTGCGCGGTTTGGTTCCGTCGCCCTGTCTCTCTCGCACCCATGGGGCGTCTGGTGGGAACGCACGGCACTCGGCGCACGCATAGGGCTCTTCTTCGTGGGTGCGAGAGAGACAGAGCGACAAAGCGCCTCTCTTCCGAATCGCTCGGCTGGCCGCGTCAACGACTCAATATCGCCCCGCGACTCCGCGCGACGCTGGCATGCCGTGCAATGCCATGGCATGGCGCTGCTGTGTGTGTTGGCGTTGGCGACGTCGGCGACGCGTTCCCCTCCCCCGCAGCGTGACATCGCGACGGCCAGGCGACCGATTCGGTGTCTCTCTCGCACCCTTAGGGAAAGAGGCCTGAGTGCGACAGAGACAGACACAGCAATGAGACGAGACGGCTTCTTTGAATCGCTTGGCAGTAGCCTGGGCCAGAAGACCGGTGAAGGCGGCCAAAATTGTCGACGCGCGTTGGGCTCCAGAGTCGCCAAGCAGGGCTCGAACCGGACGTGTGACCCCACCATTGGATTCCTCGTCCGGAGGCCAATCGATTGGTGGGGTCACACGATCGGTTCGAGTCCCATTTAGCGACTCTGGAGCTCAAAACGCGTCCGGGATTTTGACCGCCTCCTGAGCGTCCAACCTTAAACCTTAAACAGGTCGTCTGGCCCACTGTGTACAGCCCACTCCACGTGTCACGCGGGAAGCTTGTGCTGCGCGCGGTGCTGCACTGCAAGCCGCCGTTTCCGTTCCGAGAACTTGGCCATATCACATCTAGAGCGACACACGGTGCGGCGCGGTGCGGCGGATGCGAGGCTTGACTTGACGCGCTCCGGACGCCGCACATCGCCGTCGTCGCTCTGCAGAGCGACAGAGACAGAGACATGTCTCTGTCGCACTCACGGGGCGTTCCGCACGGTTCCGCACGGGTGCGAGAGAGACAGAGCGGCGATGACTGGGCCGGCCCGCCCGACCCGGCCCGACCCGGCCCGACCCGGGCCGCGATCGACAGTGATCGGCAAGAGAACCGCGGTCGCCGCATGACGACGGCGCGACGGGACACGTGCGGGCTGCTCTGCTTGGCCCTGCGCGACCCAAAAGAGCGGTCTGTCGCTCTGGCTGTATCAAGTTAAGGATTCTGACCCATTCTGACTCTGTCTGACTCTGACTGATCGCGACTGATGCGACACACGAGCACTGTTGTAATAGGGCTTTGAGTCAGAGTCAGACAGAGTCAGAATAGGTCAAAATCCTTAACTTGATAAAGCCTCTGTCTCGCTCCCACCCTCACGGAGAGCCCCATGAGTGCGACAAAGAGACTCTCCGGCACCGCTCGGCTGGTCGTTCCCCGCGGGCAAGCCCACAGGGCAAGCCCGAGGCATTCGGCATTTCTCAGCGCGGATCGGCCGATTCCGAACACCGCTTCCCATAGAACACGAAACACTCAAAAAGCCGTCAAAGGAAGTCAAAATGGCGTCAAAATAATCCTTTTTTTTTTTTAAATCGAAATTTTGACTAAATTTTGTCATGTTGACATCAAAATGACGTCACCGTGAGCGTTTCGTGTTCTTTGGGTTTCGCTCCCGCAGAGTGCGAGAGAGACAGGTGGCCCTGCTGCTAGCGCTTATCGCGCCTATCTCTAGCTGCTGTGGTCATCTCTGGCTGGAACGCTTTGGTCTCGCCGACGTCTATTTCGGCCGCCAGTCGCCAGCTAAGTTAAGACAAGGCCCGCCGGGGCTGGCCGGCTGGCCGGGCCGGGGCCCGCATGTGTTTACTTGAGTCCACTTGCGTCTTGGAGGCAGCGCCGCTTGCGCCCACTGTCGTCGGCGCGTCGGTGTTTGCTTGTTCGGGGAGGTTCCGGAGATTCCTCCACGAGGGTTGCGTAACGGCGATAGCTCTGCGAACTGAACCGTGTGCATGGCGCACTCCACCTGGACCTGGTCGATTGACGATTAGACCAATTGGGTGCACTGGGTGGTTTTGTGGTCACACGGTGGGATTAGGGAAGCAATGCCCCGGTTGAGCAAGCAGGTTCCGGACTGAGCTTCGTCGCTCTTTCTCTCTCACATCCCCGCGGGACGCCCCATCAGTTAGAGAGAGACAAAAGTGCTGCTCAGAATCAGTGGAACCAGCATGTAGGTTGCCAGTGCTGCCACCCACGCAGACCGTGATTGACTTGCCTCAGAAATCAAAGAGGTTGAAGTCAAGACGACTGGCTGGCTGGCTGCTTTAGCGCGGCTGCACCGGGTCCAGGGAGGGAAGGGAAAGAGGCGGGGTAACACAAGCATCGCGCTCTCCAGAAAATCTGAAAATAATAACGACTCAAAATGAAACAGTGGTGGCGAGGTCCTGGTCCATTGTCAAGTAGACTGGACTGACTGCCAGCTCTGGAATTCTAGCTTCCTCTGGCCTGCTGCTAACATCGGCGACCCGTGGCGCTACCTCACGGACATAATGCGAACTACTGATATGGCGGGAGATTTTGAACTTGGAACATTTCAAACAAGGTTTGGGAAGTGAATTTTGATCCGTGTGACCTAAATTTCAATGAAGATGCTTCCCATGATTAAATATTGTGGCCTAAAGTTGATCCCAGGCACATGATTGACTACTTTTTGGTGTTCCCAAGAGCTCGGGTTGGGGTGGTCCGACTAAAGCTTTCTCGACATCTTTTATTTTAGACCTAATGTTTTTTCTTGAATTATTGATTGACTATTTTTGTGTTTTGTGATCACTGATCATGTTAACCTAATGTTTCATTAGAACTTCAATGTTACTTCTTCTTGAACAATTGAGTGAAAACTTATTTATGCAGCTCCTTTTTTCTTTGACTTTTTGTACGCAAATGAAGTGAAATATTAATGTTCCTCACCTTTGTTTAAAATTTGTAGTAATTAAATCTTAATATATACTAACCAGTCGTTCACTTGCTCGCCCTTATCACAGTTCATAAAGAAATCGACACTACAGCCATAATTCTCTCTTAACTGTGATAATAAGGGCATGCAAGTGAACGATTTGTTAGTATATATTAAGATTTAATTAATACAAATTTTAAACATTAATTTTTCACTTCATTTGTGTACAAAAAAAGTCAAAGAAAAAAGGAGCTGCATAAATAAGTTTTCACTCAATTGTTCAAGAAGAAGTAACATTGAAGTTCTAATGAAACATTAGGTTAACATGATCAGTGATCACAAAACACAAAAATAGTCAATCAATAATTCAAGAAAAAACATTAGGTCTAAAATAAAAGATGTCGAGAAAGCTTTAGTCGGACCACCCCAACCCGAGCTCTTGGGAACACCAAAAAGTAGTCAATCATGTGCCTGGGATCAACTTTAGGCCACAATATTTAATCATGGGAAGCATCTTCATTGAAATTTAGGTCATACGGATCAAAATTCACTTCCCAAACCTTGTTTGATATGTTCCAAGTTCAAAATCTCCCGCCATATCAGTAGTTCGCATTATGTCCGTGCCGCAGCGCTGTATGTTGTCCCCTGAATGTAGGCAATTTCAAGGAGCCGAGGAACCAAGAATATGTCCAGCCCTGTTCAGATTTCGCGCCTCTGTGTGCTCGATACAATCGACTTCTCTCGATATTCATTTCGATTCGATTCGACCTAACCAAACAAACACGGCCTGTCCTGTCAGTCAACAAACAGACCACCTTTTTGTCACAATGAATAAATGAATAGTTCCGTGTAACCACTGCTTTCGTGCTAAAGTTACTTCATTTTCTGAGCTTGTCTAAAATTTAGTCGCAATGCCTGGCGCAACCCCTCCTCGCTTATCGTGCGATTGGTAAGTGTCAAAACTGATTACCTAACCCTATCCTGCTGTCAGTTTTGTGCATTCAATGGGAATAATTTAGGTAATCTGATTTACCAGTTTGTCATTATTTTAATGTGCTCTCTTTGAGAGCTTTTATATTTCTTTCCTTGATGTGGGATTGTTTTGTGACACACTCTTGACACTGTTTAATTCTTTCAAATAGTTTGTGTGATCTGATTTGAAAATTGACCATTTCTTGTTAAAAATATTATGGTTTATATCCCATTTCTTTTTCCTTCTTTTTTAGGGTGTCAAAGTCTAGAGATGTGCTGCAAGGAAACCTTAAGAAACAACTTCCTTTTGAAGAAGTATTGGACCATCCATTGAAGCCTTTAGTTGTCACGGTAATTTCGTCATTTATCTTTTTCCTCTCATTAGTTGACCTCCTCCATAATTTAGTTATTTTCTGAAAGATGTCAGAGACCCGTGTTGTCAAGTTACGAACTGTTGGTGGAAGTACAACCAGTAGCACCAGGTCCTCTACTCCCACACCAACTCAGAGCTCAACCACATATTTAATGGACCCACTGGGAGCTGCTCTGGAGGGGACTGACCCACTCAGCCAACTAGCAAACCAGCAAAAGCTGGACCCATTGTCAGCAATGGCAGCAGAATCTGTAAGTCTGACAGCAAAACCTGATTTTTAACTTTAAGTTTCAATTCTTCATTTGACTAATTTGTATTTTGTCTACTACGCAGTGGGTTGAACCTGTTGAGGGAAAACGAGGCAAAGAAAATGTAACAACCAGCGTTGCTATGGATGATGGATTACGAGAGTCCTGGTCATCAAGAAAAGCAGGAATTTTATGCAAATTCACCACATCAGAGAAGCTGTCTATTGTGACAAGTTTCTTGTCTGGAGGAGAAAAAGTTGTTGTTAAAGCACAAAGCTCTATGGTTGACAAAGTTAGAACACGGCTGGAACAACTGGATGACTTCGAAGATGGTTCTGTTCGGCAAATGTTAGATTTGTCGCAACAGGAGTATGTGGGCAGAATAGAGCAATTGAATACAGAGCTAGTTCAAGCTTGGCATCAAGATCAAAGAGTGAAGGCTTTAAAAATAGCAATTCAATGTTCTAAGTTGCTTGTTGATACATCAGTTATTCAGTTTTATCCCAGCAAATTTGTTCTTATCACGGACATTCTGGATATATTTGGAAAACTTGTTTATGAGCGGCTCAGGACCAAGTCTGATTATTACGCCCCTGGAAGCAAAGTCCCTACTTGTCTGCCTGAAAATTTTACTGCAGACATGGTTCCAGAATCTGCCAAAGAAACTTGTCGTAATTGGTTTTATAAAATTGCTTCCATACGGGAACTAGTTCCACGTTTATATGTTGAGATGGCAATTTTGAAATCATACAGCTTTTTGACCTCTGGAGAATTTTCACAAGCTTTATTGAGGCTGACAAAAATGATAAGAGGCATAGGTGATCCTCTTGTGGCTGTTTATGCTCGATGTTACTTATGCCGAGTGGGTCTAAGCATCAATTCAAGTGACCGAGTATATTTAAGAGAAAACTTTTACGATTTTCTTGCTACATATACTCAACTTTTTTCGCCCTCAATCCGACTGGACCTGTCGCTGCAAAAGGTAGACCTCTCCACTTACCTTACTTTGTACACACCAGCGTTGGATTACATCCTGCAAAGTGTTGCTCATGAGGCAACTGAGAAAACCCTTGCAGAAATACTTGACCGATGTAAGCAAAAATGCAATAGTGCTTTACTTTTCAATACCATCATGGCAGCCTTCAAGCCTGCATATATTGCTGCAAGAGCTACTCAGTTTGTGGAGCTTCTGACTAGCTGTGATGATGAAGGGTTCCCCAAGTATCTTCTCTTCAGGACTCTGGGACTATGTCTTACATTAGCTGACCCTCCAACTGAGCACTGTCTACAAATTTTAAATGATGTCTGGAAGATTGTTTCAAAATTGAATGACCCTGCACAATACATTAGTTGTGCTGAAGTTTGGGTTCAGTATGCTGCAAAGCATCTATCCACACGTGAGGTAAACACATTCCTTGGAGACATAATCAACCATATGAGTGGAGGCCGTGCATATGAGAATCATTATGCTTCTCTACAAACAGTCATGGAAAGAGTGCTTGCTCATGCAAATGACTTCGAAACATTGCTAACAATGGACAAATTTCTACCAATGCTGGATATATTTCAGAAGGAAAGTGTCAAAGTAGAAGTGTGTAAGAGCATCATGCTGCACTATACTAAGACATATCAATACCAGACTACAAATGATCCTGTAATCACAAATGCTCTGATGTTCATTTGTCGTGTTATGCATGACTCAGTAAATGCATTAACAGTCGAGGACGAAAAGCGACAAATAGGAAATTTGATCTGCAGCTTTGTCAAGAGAGTAGATTTTGGAAGAGACTTTGAACAACAGTTGTCATTTTTTGTGGAAGCTAGAGCATCATTCACAAATCTTGATGTTATCCATGCACAGCTGGTGCAAAGTGTGAATAGGCTTGCAGTGGAAACAAGATGCATTGTAAAAGGTCATCACACAAGGAAAACAGCTTCGTTTGTTCATGCCTGTGCTGCATATTGTTACATCACAATTCCATCAATAACTTCTGTTTTAATGCGATTGGAATTGTACCTGCTTTCTGGGCAAGTGGCATTGTTAAATCAATGCTTAGGACAAGGTAAGATAATTTTATTTTTTTATAGTCTTTTAAAATTTACTTAAAACATTAAATATTCTGTTCTTTTTTACTTTTCATCTTTTACCACTAGTAATTTTCTTTCTTTCCTCTGACAGCTGATGCATGTTTAAAAGCAGCCCTCAATCTCATTTCTGATGTTCCAAAGATGATTGAAGTTGATGGGAAACATAGAAGCTCTGAACCTTACATTGTTTCATACATCTGCAACTTTTTGTCAACTCTCTTAATTGTTCCTGTAAGTAAAGCTTAGATGAGTTGTAAACTTTCTTTTCTTGTTCAAGTAGTAAAGGCTGTACTGTTATTATAATTACAGGATAGTCCAGAACAAGGGGTGCTTTACCTAACCAAAGGCCTGCTGAATGTCATACAAAATTACAGTTGGGACCACCAGAGCAATGCTCGATCCACAGTGTATCTTCAAGTTCTGGATATGCTTTCTGCTGCTTCTCAAGAGTCCTATCCATACCACATAGATATGGGTATTCACTTCATAATTTTCAAATGACAATTTTCCAACATGCTTCTAGCTAACTAGATTTTTGTCTTGTTTTTTTTTTTTTTTCAGTGGATTCAAATGACGTGTTGTATGGTTCAGATCCCAAATTTATTGCAGAGCTAAATAGAATGTGCTCTGTGGTCGTGGAAGAAATTCTTAACCACTTAAAATATTTGGGAGCCAATGAACACTATCAGAAGCAGGTACTGTGTTATCAAATGATGAACTTATATTTGAGACACCACTGTCATACCTACTCTAATTTTCTAATATTCATTTTTATAGTCCTCTTTGGCTTTGGAACTGCTTATCCGTATAGCAGTGAAGGCTGATCTATCAAAACCAGACCTTGCTACCCTTGCTCTAAATTTGTGGAACTTGGCTCAAAAGCATGGCTGTATGGATATTAAGTTGGCTGTAAGTACATAAGATAAAATGTTTTTCTTGGCAAATCTGAAAGATTTCAAAGAAAAAATTTGACATTGTTCGACTTAATTTGCAGGTTCGAACTACAGAATACCTCAAGAAGAAGTTTTCTGGATCAAATGAGGATGTACATGCAGACTTCATTTCTAGGCTCAAAATCAAGTCACATGGGAAGCAATAGAAACCATATGGATTTCCACTGATTCACAAATAATTTAATTATGTTTTGTTGTGTTTTTATAATAGCTGTTTGTTCACAATTGAAAGACAAGATAAGATAGCTTGTTTTTGTCTGTGTGTAGCTTCTAGTATCAAGCTTATTGTCAATCAGAAACTTTATATGTTGCGCTCCTTTTTTTATGAATGTTATTTAGTTTTTAGCACTTGAATATTCATTTAAATGTATATAAGCAAAGTTGAAATAGCGTAATTGCTGTTTCATACCCAAGAGCTGGACTCTACTGTGTGCAATATTTACCATGTACAATTTAATGACCATGCATTTATATGTGCCATTTGTTATTATTTTGATATAATCACTGGGAACAAATTAGTTTACTCTTTCACATTAGTGTGAAGGTTTTCTTGTTTGTTGTACGATCTGTGTTATATTGGGGAACTAGAGAATAAGTCTGAATATTGAATTTGAATGAAAGCGCAACAACCCTTGTTTAACAAAATCCAAGTCATTAAATTTATTGTATTAATATTTGAAGCAATCATTTTTTAGCCTTATATTCACCAATACAAAGTGTTGCATTTGTACCACCAAAGCCAAATGCATTTTTCAGAGCTATTCTTCTTACATCAGAGTTGCAATTCCAGTTTTGAAATTTGTTGGGTACAAAATTTAAATTTGAACCTAAGTCACACTGTTTGTGGTTAATTGTTGGTGGAATCGATCCAGTATTGCAAGCGAGGACTGTGAAGAGAGTCTCCAAATTGCCTGCTGATCCCAAAAGATGTCCATGAGCACCCTTTGTGGAGGAAACTGCTAATTTAGAACAGTGCTCTTGAAACACAGAACCAATAGCCTTGATCTCTATTGCATCTCCAAGAGGTGTTGAAGTGGCATGTGCATTGATGTATCCAATTTCATTTGCATTGACTTTAGCAGATTGGAGAGCCCTTGACATGGACAAGATTGCACCTCTACCATTTTCACTGGGAGATGTCAGGTGAGAGGCGTCTCCAGAAAGTCCATATCCAAGAATTTCTGCATAGATTTTCACTCCTCTTGCTAGAGCATGTTGAAGCTCCTCCAGAACCAGAATTGCCGCTCCTTCCCCCATAACAAAACCATCCCTACTTTTCTCAAATGGACGGGATGCTTCCTCAGGACTGTCATTAAAGGAGGTACTTAGTGCTCTCATTCTAGAAAATGCAGCAATGGCTAGGGGGCTTATGCAAGCTTCAGCCCCACCACACACCATGACATTTGCGTCTCCATGCTGAATAAAATTAAACGCATCTCCTATAGCATGTGCACCAGTGGCACAAGCTGTTGACACAGCATGGTTAGGCCCACACAGGCCATATTTGATACTGATCTGGCCGGCAGCCATGTTTGTCAAAATTCGTGGCACAAAATATGGACTGACTCTGTTATAACTTCGTTTCAGAGCTTCCGATGTCTCACATACATCAAGTAAATCAATCATACCCATACCAACTGCAACACCAGTAGTCTCTCTCTCCTCATCTTTCTCTGGATTCCATTTTGCACATTCAAGAGCCTCCTTTGCCGCTATAAGGGCATACGCAGTTGCAGGAGCCATGGTCCTCAGTTCCGATTTTGAAAAATGTTTAGAGAGATCAATGGAGGGTTTGATTCTGGCAGCAACACGACAGGGGAGGTTCTTGAATTCTTCCTCTTCAAGCTTTGAGACTCCACACTTTCCGTCCAAAAGGTTCTTCCAAGATTCTGCTACTGACAGTCCAATTGGGCAAATGGTCCCCAACCCTGTGACAACAACTCTGCGAGCCTCAGAAACAGAAGAGTCTTGGTTTCTTGAGAAGAATCGTACTATTCCATGGCTCCTCTGTGGCAGTACAAGACATTGCGGCTTTAGAAACATGATAAAGAAATCACATAACCTCTCTTGTTAACAGCGAATCTTGTTTTCTTAGCAAGGCAGCAATGACAGTAATTGATCCTCTCTGATTTAGGAAATGGAAAACTGTGGAGATAGCAGAAGCACCGACTCGTGTTGTCCCTCATTCAATTTCTTCAAAACGATGGGAAAATTAGGCTAGGTATGTTCGTAAACAAAAACAAACACGGCCAGCCCTTCTTCGTCGTCTGCTCTTTGCCAGCACAGCAAAATCGCAAAATACGGGAGAACATATAAGTTGCAACGACAATGTCACTCTGAAAATAGAATCGCAATTTCAGTCATGTTCTATGTAAACTATGAAGCTTCGTGACGATCACTGTCGATGTGGTCACCATTTGTGTGAACTTTTCTGATGTTGGCACGCTTGGAAAGCATTAACCTGTAAAAATGTTGTTGTTTTTTGTTGATTTCATGGATGAACTAAGTTGATGTGAGCGTCATTATTTGCATTTTTATAGTTTTGTCTGGTCTTATTTTTTTTGTCAATACTGCATCAAGGTTAGAAAAGACGATAACATCCACAAAGTTAAGGTGAAAAGCCGAAAAATCTTTGATAATTATGAATGAAAAAACGATGGGTGATGTGGGTCGTCCGCCGATGATCTCTTGTAAACAAGCTCAAAAATTTTGTTCGAGCAACATTTGATAACTGACTTGGAAAATACATATTTAAATCAGCAGTCTCTGATTCAAGTTGTCGAATCTTTCAAGAATTACGAATTGAGTGAATCAGAACCGGCTGTTTTAGATTTAGGGCCACAGCCAAACCAAGTTTCTTTCAAACCTTCAGTTTTGGCCAATTTTCTTGTCTTGTGTCGGTGAAATGTCCTCACTCGCGAGTGGCCAAAAGTATGATGTTCCTTGATGTTCTAATGACCAACACTGTGCTGACGTTTAAAGAGGATGAGGTTAGGTGAATCACTCCTTATCATAGTGTATCAACCTATCCTTTTTCATAAAATGTTGAAAACCCAAGTTACATTTGTGTTTGAAGTTCCAGTTTATGGATAGGCATGTCCTTAATTGCATTTTGCCAGCATGTGTAAACCTTCATTGGTATGCCAGGACCGTTGTGGTTATTGGAACTCTTAACTACCTGTCATTGAATTCTTTACAGACAGTATGGCCGCTGGTGCTGGAGAATGTAATACGTCCAATGGTACTGATCAAAATCAAACCAAAAACATGGTGAATGGAAAGGTGCCTGCCAACGCTGTGGTAAATCTTAAGGCAAAGATAACAGGCCTTCCGTCATCATACTGCCTTGAGGTAAATGGATTCTTGCAGAGTACGCTGTTTAGTTGTCACCTGATAAATATTGTCACATTATCCAATTTGTTTTCTGCTTTTTTTCTCTGGACAGGATTTTAGGAAATGGTTATGTGAAGAGCTACATGTAACTTTTGCTGAGTTGTCTGTGTTACCTTCAGCAGCGAACATTGTAGTATTAACTTGTTCTGAAGAAGAACAACTAAAACTTGCAATTGAGTCCATCAGTAATCAGAAATGGCGTGGAAATGAAATATCGTGTGTTGTAAGTTGCAACTCAATTTTCCATTACTACATTTCTTGCTTTTTTGTGTACCTACGTCAGCCTCTCATACAAGATCAGTGAGCAAAGCACTTAATTGTTCTTCTTTTTCTGGATTTCTAGAAAGCATCACCTTCAGATTTTAAACGAAAACCCAATGATAGGCTTGTAGATGAAGCTGGTGGTAAGAAACCTAGACACTTAACACCTAGAGAAAAAGTTTTCAGATTCAACTGTTCAAACCAACATTTACCCTACAAGGACCAGGTCCTGTATCTCTTAAATTGTTAAGTTTCATCCAATACTTGAACTCTTGTGCTTATTTATTTTATTTCTGACCTATTTAGATATCACAACTTTTTGAAGAAGCCAGAAATGGAACAAGACATTTAGGTGAAGTACTAGTTTCACATAATCCGGAACTTGTTGGATGGTGGCACAATCAACTACAAAAGCACAAGGGTGATGCACTACTCTTGCAAAAAGTAGTTGGTTCTCCTGTTGTAGATGGCTATCGCAATAAATATGATTTCAAAATAGGTAATTTTAAATGATGTTGGCATATTGGGTTTTTGGAACACATTTTGCCTTTTCACTTAACATATTTTTAAAATTCCAGGTTTAGATCCAGATTCTAAGGAACCAGTGGTTGGTTTAAAACTAGATTACCAATCTGATTTTGCCATTTCTGTGAAGCCTGGTGATGAATTTAAGCAATTCCCTGAAAGCATGAAAAATGTAATTCAAGTGAGTACAAGTATTATCTACCACATGGTTTGAGAAAACAGGAATGAAAACATTCTAACTAACCCTTGGTTGTCCTGTTTTTTTCTTTTCTTTTCATGAACTTTTTTATTTTAGGTTTTTGACAGTTACATTAAGGCCTCAGAACACGCTCCATCCACTTCTACTTCTGGCCACTGGCGTAATGTTGTTGTTAGAGTAGGTTCAAATGAGGAAATCTTGGTCATGGTGGTTTTTCATCCAAGAGAGCTATCCCCAGAAGCTGTTGATGCTGTTAGAGCAGATCTTGTAGATTTTTTTGTGAACCGAGAGGGCAAAGGTTGTGGTGTTGTCTCTCTGTTCCTCAAGTTGTATTCGTTGTCTGTTGACAAGTAAGAATCTTCCTTTTTTTGTCTGATTTGGTTACCTCCTCCTTGCAATTGCTTATTTTTTCATTTAATTTTTCTCTCAGAAACTGTCCAGAGTCTGAAAAACCGCCTGAAAAGTTGTGGGGCAAGGACTATATTGAGGATGTCTTGTCTGACTTGGGTGTTTCCTTTGTCATAAGCCCAACAAGCTTCTTCCAAGTCAACAAGAGTGCTGGAGAAAAATTGTACAGTGCTGTTGCTGAACTTGCTCACATTGACTCAGACACAAGCGTTGTTGATATTTGTTGTGCATCTGGTGGAATTGCTCTCACTCTTGCTAAGGTAAAATTTTAACTCTTTTTTTAATTTTATCTTACAATTCTTTCCACCACAACTGTTTAAACCAAACAACTATAAAATTTTGATTACAACCATCCTTTTTTTTTTTTTCAGAAAGCCAAAGAGGTGTTTGGAATTGATGTTGTGGAATCAAGTGTTAATGATGCTAAAGTTAATGCAGAAAAAAATAATGCAAGCACATGTGAGTTTTTGACTGGCCGTGCTGAAGAAGTGTTACCTTCAGTTCTCAAAAAGGCTACAGGGAAGAAGATAGTAGCAGTGGTAGATCCACCAAGAGATGGCTTAGGTAAGTAAACACTAAATTTTACCATGGCTGGAAGTTAGATCATTTTGTCGAGTTGAAACATTTATATTCTCTGTTACATCACCCAGGTCCTACCTTTGTAGCTGAGCTACGGAAATGCCAGAAAGTGTCGAAGGTTGTCTACATTGTCTCCAGCCAACGAGTGATTCACAAAAACTTCATGGAGTTTGCTGCGCCAGGCTTCTTCACGAAGCAGCCCAGCAAGCCCTTCGTCCCGGTGCGGGTGATCCCCGTGGACCTGGCGCCCCACACGCTGCACTGCTGCCTGGTGGTCCTGCTGGAGAGGGTGGACCCCCTCAAGTACGACGTGCATGGCGCCATGGGGCCGATGGCAGGGCCTTTGCCGCTGCCCGTGCCCCCCATGATGGGGCCGGGACCACCGATGTGTTCGCGGCCCCCCATGGGTCCCTGTGGTCCAGGACCGCGCGGCCCCAGGCCCATGGGGCACCCTCCACTGGGCCCGCCTCCCATGGGCCCGCGGCCTGGGCCCCCGCACGCCCGGCCTGGCCCTGGCGGGCCCAGAGGCCCCCTCGGCGGCCCCAGGGGCCCCGGCCCGAGACCCGGCTTGGGACTGCGGGGCCCTCCCGGCCCCAGCGGCCCCAGGCCTCCGATGCGCCCCTTGGGGCCCCCGCCGCCGTCTCTTGTGCGCGGTCCCAGGCCGCGACCACCCCCACCCCAGGGTGGTCCACCTGTGGGTCGCGGCAACGGGCGGGGGAGCGCCGCTATGCCTCCCCTGCCCCCCCTGCCCCCCATGCCCCCCATGCCCAGGCCCAGGCACATGGGCGGAGACAACTTCTACCAGGACGACCCTCTGGACGGATCTTCATTCTTTGGACCAGAGGACGACGTGCAGCCACCGCTACCTCACCATCAAAGTGTGTTCTGGTAAATGGCTTTGGCTAGCGTATTCGGAATTATGTATTGTTATTTTGATCACAAATAATAACAATCGGTTTTTAAATGAATTTAGTTAAATTTGACGCATGTGACTCACTAGAGTGTGTTAAAGTTTGCCTTAGATGTTTTATTATTAACTGTGAACATTGTTACATTTTGCAATGGATTTGATTCATAATAAATCTGAATTACTGAGGATTCCATTCACTGAAGTTTTTTTAGTAGTCAATATCTCAAGTTAAATAATTTTAAAATCTGCCATAAAACTTACAAGAAAATAGAAAAATGTCATTTAAATGAATCCGCTCATTAGTTCAACCTATTGGTAGGTTATTGAATAGGGGTTAAAAAATGGGCCAAGACTTGAAACCGTCAAACATGTTCCCTAAGGGCTATGTATAAAGGTATTTTAATGAACACAAGCAGGTTTAGTTTGTTCCATTAGAATACAGTATTTTATTTAAGACCTAAGTATTAAGTATTAAATATTACATATTTTATGAGGTTGACAAAATTGATTTCTGGTTTTAATGTTGACACTCGGAAACCAAATGTTATTCTGTCCCATAGAAATGTTGTCAAAGGGACCATTTTAGAGTCTTAACATTAAGTTGCATTGCAATCAGCTCCCACATCTTGACTAACTGCTAGACTATGCAGTCTAAAGCTATTATCCAAATCTCATAATAGAAATAATGTTGAAGTTTTCTCACTGTTGGAAATGTGGATCAGTTAAACTTTTGCAGTTGAATCTTCCTTACTCGCACCAGATTGTTCACCTTCCAAAATATTTTGCTGTTATCTCTTTTATGTCTTGTTGCTGTTTTTCTTTTAAAGAAGTTATATTGTCTGGTGCTTTTAATGGCTGAGCCAACCATGGTTCACACACTTTGAAAGGCATTTGTTTACATTGGCAAAAAGTGGAGTGCAGGATTTGTCCATATCTTAAAACACATGGCATGGTTGCCTCAAAAAACAATAACGCTTAGGCTTCAATAACAGCTGTGAGAATATTGACATTTGCACTGTAAACATACATAGCGCCGAAGACATAATTAATGCCTTGGAATTTCGTTGGTCACAGGTGTGACCGGAATATTGGGAATATTTTTCTACAGAATTTGAGCATCTGTTATGTGTGTTTTGAGCTTTGGCCTAATTTTTCAGTCAACTCTTGACAAAGTAAGCTCTTTCAGTTCAAAGTGCCTGAATTGTAGGCCACCCTGTATGTGAGCACAGTTGTTTTATCTCAATCATGTTTCATTGTATTTCTGGCATCACAGGTTTCTCTTTTGTACTCGAGTCTTATCTTCTGCCATTATTATTTTACGTACATTTATTTTTGTCAGGAGCGGAGTACATGTGGATGACAATGACTCCTCTATTTTGACGCTGTTTCATTCATTCAGAATATTTTGCCACATTCAAATGGCATGCAATTAGTGTGGCTTTCTAGTGTGACAGTTGTTTCTGAAGATGATTAAGGCATGAGAAAGATGATAAAGGTCAATAATGCATAGACTCCTAATCATGTTGTGTGAAGTGGTTATCAAAGAAGACTGTTTAAACAGTCGTTCATAAATAAAATCTTTGGATATTTGCTGTAAATTTCTCATTCCTCTTCCTTTGCTCTCTGAGATTACACATGTAGTCCACATAGTTAACCATGTTCTTCATTTGATTATTGCTTTTATTTTCTTGTTAAAGGTCCCAAGTTCAATCTTATTAAAGTGACATTGGCCTTATTCATGAGTACTCATTTTCAACTAAACATTAGATGAAATCGTAAGACTTGTCAAACATGTATATGTAAGACTTATTTCTATGTAAGATGCACAACAGTCCGTATACAGTTTCTCTTCATGACAGAAAGTGATGGTCTTGACAAAGAAATATCATACTGACGTAAAGTCGATCAAGGTGCTGTGTTGAATCTCCTAAATAATTATTTAGACGTTTTCCTCGGATTAAAATACCTATTATATGTTTGAACCAAGTATTAACATTCCAAATTAGAAATTAAAGTTGGATATGGGTATCAGCCTCTATACCCTGTTGAATAAACCAATAGATGATATGAAAAGCCAGAAAAGCTCCTATTGTATGTGGATTTGGAAATTGTGGAGGAATCTCTGTGAATCGGCGAGCATATTGGGATATTAGCTGAAGCTAAAAAGAATCTCCTACTTGGGTTCCTCTAAAATTGAAAAAAGGAAACTTTCACATAATTTTAAAAAAACTCAAGTATGTATGTTAATAAACTTTTAAATTAATCTGTTCTTGAGGAGACTGTAGTTTGTCTATATGATCTTATGGCAAGAGTACAAATTATGTCTATACTCTGTGGTGAGTACCTCTTGTTTTTTGTTCTGTCACAATAGTTGTGCATAGTGACCAAGAACCTATGGAAGTACAATCTGTCCCAAATATGTTTGTGATTTATGCTAAGCTTGTTATACCTGAGATTTGATGTTAACTCACAGCTCATATGTTAGTGATTATGTTGTACTTGTTATAATTTTTGCAGTAAGAGACAATAATAGAACATGAATGGTGTGTATAGTATGTCCTTTGAACTGAATAAATCGCCTCATGAGTCGTTTTTGGTTACCAGGTTGTAACTCTTCTTTGCCACACCGATATTTTCTTTGTTTTGGTTTTCATTGTTGTTATGCTTCAAATCAATTTACAAACACTTCTCTTGTCCCATTGAATGCATTCTCCACATGTCGTAGCATGATGTTATACTAAATGTACAGTGTTTTTCTTAGTAATGATCATCTAACAAATGTTGTATATTTTGATATTCATTATTTTGACCTGTTGATTTTGTCCTTAGTTAAACCAAGACCTGTAAGCTCATATGAAATTCGGATGTCACACTATTACAATTTTGTTTATGAATCATTTATATTGTCTTTCACTTTACAGATGCATTTTTTATTTTGTTAGCATAGTTTATCTTTACCAGTTCGGTAGCTATTTAATGAGACCATTGAATAGTGCTAAAATGTGGTGTCTTTACTAACAAATAATAATCGATGTGAAAAGAGTCTACTCTCATCATTTAAACAATTTCTTTAATATTAAGGGAGGTGGGGAGCCCATAAGTGGAACTTTTCTTATCGCTACATTTCATGAAGACAATGACACAACACCTTCATTAATCGTACAGTGATTTATTAAAACAAAAACATAAAATAAAATTGATGAATAATAAATATCACAATGGCTATACAGGCATTGACCAACAGGTTGGACTGGAGACATTAGAAGGCTTCCGCTTTTAAAGTTAATGAAACAGAAAAGACTTCTTCCCTACAGAATGTAATAGAAAAACAAAAGTGGAGAAAATGGCAGTGAGCCAAACGAACCAGCAAAACAGATGCATGGTATTTTAAGCATAACTTGCTCTCAACTGACAAAATCAGTACATAAAATATAAGTAATTATTAGTATAAGATTGTTTCATTGCCTGAAACTACAAGTATTGTAAAAACTATGCAAGTGGATTGAACAGGAGTTTTACGAGTTAGTTTAGGAATCCAAATCAACAAAACAGCAGTCGAGTGCATTAACTTTTTTGTAAAAACATGTTTGACACTGCACAACTATTTTGTAAGTTCTCTCTTTCTTTTTACTTGTTAGATCAAATAACTAAAATCCAAAAAACGAAAACGAATGATAAAAGAATGTAAGGGTACTTGAACTGCATACGTTTCAGTTTGGCTTTGTACAACAATACAAAATTATCGGACAATGTCGTCATTTCAAAACAGTGCTGCTCATACAAAAATGAATCACAAAAGGGATAGAAGGCTGCAAATAGCTTTAAACAAAAACCATCTTCAGTCTTCTACAAGGCAGTTGGCAGAGAAAGGTTTCAAGTATATGCTCTTATCCACATTTTAAATCATGGTTTTTATATAAAGCGCAAGATTCTATCCCTCAGTCTCTACAACACAGTATCAATTCATAGCCTCACAGCAAAGCTTTCAAATAGGAAAATGCATCAAGGGCCACTCAAAGGAGAAAAACGAATTCACTACTTATGCTTAGGACTGTCTATAAGACCTTAAGGCCTTACGGCCCACAATACAGTTTCCTTTTCATAAGGATGCTGATAGTTCTAAATTATAAATAAGGCATTAAATAAATAAGAGTATAGAAAAATTCCCTTTTACAGGATTTGAGCAAAACACACAATCAACTTGCTTACAATTAGATAATGAGACAAGATTCATGGACATAATCCACACTTAGTAACAAAAATTATCACTAAACAATACAAAACTTAACATCTCAATACAAAATTCGGTAATTTTGACAGGTTTTATGAAAATGCGGGTAGCTTCAGAAAAATTGCTGCAGATCTTTATCTATGCCAGGCCACAAGAGAAGAGAAACATTCAGCAGAATTTACAATGGCACAGCCTTATTAACAGAAATGCAAATAATAATAAAGTGCATTTGCTTGAAAACATGTGGGCATTGTTGTGATGCAGGGTTCGTGACGGTCTCCGACCTTGAGAACTCATGGGCACCGGAAATTTATCCAGTTCCAGTTGCCTTTCTTGGCCTCTGACTCTGACTTACGCCCACAAGTCCTAACCAACAAACCAAACAACACAGACACAAAAGAATGTGTCAACTGTCATCTTATTATTTTAAAGTAACATTCCGAGTACTGATGTCATGACTGAGTACTTTAACATTTTTGAGTTACAGAGTCTAAGAACGGCCATGATTGGCCACCATGACTTCCATATCATCTCTACACCTTGGAATGTATAATGTTACACACGTATGCTCCCAAATATCTTGAGGATATTTTTCACCAGTACTCCAAGTATCTGAATCTAAATCATATGATTCAATTACCGCTGGAAAATAAGAATTGAGATTAGAATTTGTTTCGTTACCATGAACCTTTTAAATATCTCTCCATTTTCCTACCTGTTGCTCTGTCAAACATTGCATCACTTAAAAATCCACCTATAAAGAAAATCTTGGAGTCAACACCTACAATACCAGCATGGTATCGAGGAGTAGGAACATTTGTTATGGTTTCCCATGTGTCACTCATGACATCATATGCATCAATTGTATCAGCAAGAACTCTGAAACAATAAAACAAGTTGCCACATTTTCCACCATGTTGACTACCTTCAAAGCGTACAGACAGAGAGACAAACATATAAATGACAAAACGAACCTGTTTCCAGTTTCGGTGTCCTCATACCATCCACCACAAACGAACACTCTCTCACCCATACTTAGCATTACGTGATCAGCTCGTGGTGTTAACATGGGTGCTTTGGACACCCAGGTGTCAGAGGATACATCATATCTACGCATTGACGTAAGGACAACATCACGGTCCAAACCGCCTGATACAAACAGCCAATGCAGATTCTCAGACTGTCTTGACCAAGAAGCCCCTGCATGCTGAGTCCTGAATCCAGGTAGGGGCGATACACTCTCCCAGCTGTCAGTTTCAGGATCGTAGCACTCACAGGCACTGACCTGAAAATGGGAGTAGAGGCAAACATAATACCATCTCCAAGCAGGCAGCATACAATAATAAAGCAATGAAAAATATGTAACATCTATGTACCTCATCGTCTGCCACCTCATCATCCATTTCACTGGCTCCGCCAATAGCATACAGTCTTCCTAGGACTACGTTAAGAGAGAAGCGGCACCTTTCACGCTGCATAGGAGCCATGGTAGTCCATTTATTTGAACGAGGGCTATATCGAAAGCCAAAAGGATGAATGTTTTCCTGAACCCAAGAACAAATTAAATTGTTATTATTATTATTATTATTATTATTATTGTTGCTGATAATAAAAAGGTGAAGCTTTGGTTAAAATGTTAAAAATTGACATTTATTTGTGTACCTGTAAGGATTGATTGAAGCATCCACCTACTACATAAAGTTCATTATCTAGAACTGCAGTTCCAAAGTTGCATTGCTCTACATGAGGTATTGTTGTGAGGTGTTTCCATTTACCAGCACTTGGCAAAAAATATGTAATCTCATTTGTAATTCCAGCAAGACCAAACCCTCCAACCTGGTAAAAGTGCACAATTATTGAAACAGAAAGAAGTACATTAGGTATTCAGAATAAGTGTCATTTTAGGAAAGTAGCATACCTTGACAACAGCTAGTTCCATGCCCCTTGAGTTGACCAGGTTGCTGGGCCCAGCAGGAGAAGTTACAGCCAAGGCACAAGGAGTTAAAGGATTTGAGCCGCTGGTTGACACGGAAGAGGCTCTGATACGACCTTGTCGACAAGCTTCTGCCACAACAAGTCGGCACAATTGTTGCTCGACAGGACTGTGCTTCATTTTAGCAAGGAGTGTCTCAACTTCCCATGCAGATATCTCAGAGAAATGGACTCTTCTCAAGAGTCTCTGAACACAGTTCACTCTTTGAGTATGACTAAAATAAATACATTTAAGATCTTAATACAGAAGTTTTACAGAAGAATGTAAATTTCACAGAACACTCAGATCTAGTATCCGCCCTTATTTGAACCAACCTCAAATTATCAACGCCCTGGAGCCAGCGCAGAACTATACGAAGGACATCAACTTCAGGGCAGTCCACGGGAAAGTCACAGCCCAGCAAGTGTTCAAACTGCTGGAGGGCTAATCTATGAAAATCTGGAGTTTGTGAAAACTCACACAAATGTGCAGACATAAATCGGTAGACACGTCGTCTGAGCTGACTTAGTGAGTAGGTTTCAGCAATAGTGACAATATCTACACAATTTTCAAGATCTAACTGGGCCTGTTCAGGAAAGAAACCATATAAGATAAGTTTCAAAACAAACAATGAACTGTATGAATCATACCAAAGATAGTAACCTGCAGGTAATTTGAGCAAGCTTCAACAACTGCCACAACTTGTATGTGACTTGCAGCAGACAAAACGTCCTGAATATTGGCAAGGTTCAAGGCAAGTCGCGATGTGTACGCATAATCAAGAAGCAGCCGTATTCCAGCTGCACTCACTCCATTGAGACATATTTTACTTTGTCGTGACTCCCTCATAGCATCCGTAAACATGGCTCGGAAATAATCGCTACATGATGCAAGGACAACACGGTGGGCCTGAAACACAAAAGAAAATTAATTATGGGAGGAATTTTGACGAGACCACTGACACGTAATGATGCAATGGGGTCAGGGAAGTCCCTCCGAGCGAATAACATGCACGACACTGGACAGAATCCGCTGCAAAACCCGACCAAATTCGCCACTCTCAGAAAGTGGGTCACTGCAGCCTCATGCTGCAGCTGTCCTGGCAGGACCTGAAGTAGGCCAGCTTTAACCTCTCTCCCTCACCTGGAACGCCTCGCCGTCCGCCACCAGCGTCACGTCCAGCAACAGCCCCTTGGCCCTGAGGGTGTTGAGGCCGCTGAGCAGGGTGCCCGTGTGCGAGGGGCTCTCGAAGTTGACCGTGTTGAGGGGCCGGTCCTGCAGGCCCCACTCACGAACCCTCGTCATCCTGCCAGTGTCTCTGGCGCGGGTCGGATGCTTGGATTCCCACCGGCGAACGCCTCAGGACACGGGCCGGCCAGGCATGGACGAAGCCTCCGGGCACTCAGGCTGCGTCGGCGAGGGGCGACACGGACGGCCACACTGCGAAACGCCACAAAAACATCAAGTTGTTGTCAGAACGACGGCCCGTTGTTGCGTCTGCAGCTGCAGTGGGACGGCCGCCATCTTCGTCTGCCGCTGGACAAACAACCGCCTTGTAAAGCGGTGTTGACAACCTGTCGCGGCGTGAAGAGGGCGCAGGAGCCGGAGCGGGCGGCGCGCGCGCGTTTCAAACGTCTCGAGTGAGCCAGGAAGGGAAGTCCCTGTTCCCTGCAGTGCCTCCAGCATCCTCTCGGAGGAGGGCGACAAGGACAGAGCGAGTTGTGTGGACAAAGACAACGCAGAGTTGCGTACTAAAGACTCCCCCCCGATGTCACTGTCACTCATCGGGCGACCCCTGTGGGCGTGCGACAGAGACAGAGCGACGAAAACGACCCTCGGGATCAGTCTGCCGTACAGTGTACGGCATGCGGGCGGGCTGGCCTGGGCCTGGGCTGGCCGACGGCCCAACGGCGCGTGCAGTCCTAACGCAATCTGAGCGGCCCGGCCGGCACGCCGCAGCGGTACACGAGTTACTACAAAAGCTGCCGCCCCGCCAGCAGACTGACTCCGAGAGTCGTTTCTGTCGCTCTGTCTC
The DNA here is from genome assembly GCF_012932325.1 of Thrips palmi. Taxonomy (NCBI): domain Eukaryota; kingdom Metazoa; phylum Arthropoda; class Insecta; order Thysanoptera; family Thripidae; genus Thrips; species Thrips palmi. The sequence continues at coordinate 10,399,720 of NW_023144627.1, forward strand.
TCTCACACTCATGGGGCGTCCCGTAGATGCGAGAGAGACAGCGCGATGAAAACGACTCTCGGAATCAGTCTACAGCAGGCTTCGCCAGCTTCGCCGTGCTGTCTCTCCCGCACCCTTGCGCAAGGCCTTACGAGTGCGAGCGAGACAGAGAGAGACGGCGCGACGAAAGCACCGTTCGGAATCAGCCCACAGACTCCACGCACTCGGTGCACTCGGCCAGGCGCGGAAAAACGCGTAAGACTCGCGGAGCGCCAGGCAGCCGCCGTCGCTGTGGAAACGAAAACGAAAGTCCGCGCGGGGGGGAGGGGGGGGAGCAGGACCCTCCGGGGAAGGGGGAGGGGGCGTATGTGACCGGCACCTGCCGACCCAGCGTCCATGAAAAGTGGACCCCACACGCCACCGCACGCCACCGCGGCCATTCCCACACGCGCGCACACAGACGCAGATAGGCAAACGCACGCGCACACACACGCTGCAGACCGACTCCGAGAGTCGTTTTCGTCGCTCTGTCTCTATCGCACTCATGGGGCGTCCCGCGGTGCGCGAGAGAGACAGGGCGACGAAAACGACTCTCGGAGTCAGTCTGTGGCCGCCAGATCCATCTGGCCGGCGCAGCCCGCTTCACTGTGCTTCGCCTTGCCTTTGCCCGGCTCTGCTCAGCCTGCTGCAACGTGCGGCCGCAATAATAAGCATGCGGTTAGTCGAGTCTGCCCGCCGTGTCGACAGTCGCGGGTTCGAATCCGCGGCCTGCACTACTTTCCATGGCCCGGTGGGCCGCGGCGCGGCGCGGCGCGGTGGATGCGCGCGGCCGGATGCTGCTGGGGCAGTGCTTCCTGTCCGCACGCGCTGGCACGGCACGATTCAAACCGTCCTCTCTGTCTTCTCTATCCTCTCTGATTCAAACAGCAGCAGCAGCCACAGGGGCAAGGGGTCGTCACCTCATCCCGACCTCCTTCTCCGTCCTCGGGAAATTACCGGTTCGCACCGACACACACACGCGCACACACACACGCGCGCGCGCAAACATACTTCCTCATTTGCCTCGCGCCGCGGATCCCTCATCATCTCAAGAATCGATGGAAGAGGACCTTCCCCCTCCCCTTCCCCCGGTTCACGACCGTCTCGTCGACGACGGCGTCCTCAACCTTGAACAGGCTCTGCACCACGGCGCCGTGGGTCTCGGTGGCCTCGCGTCGCTGCCGATTTCGTCCGACGCTCTTTTGCTGTGCGCCAGCGGGCCAGGCAGACTGACATGCCGTGGTTGTACCATTTTGAACGTCGCTTTTTTTTTGGTCAAAGAGTTACGGCTGCGCTAGAACGTCACAAAGAGTCGGTAGTGGATCGGTGCGTAGACCAGACGAACACCAACGCTCGTTCGTCACCATGCTTGTCGGCCTGTAGCGCCTGAAAGGCAGGCCGGCCCGCAACGCAACGGTGCGAGGACGATGGCGATGGCCTACCCCGCCCCTTCGTTGTTTAGCTCTCGTGCGTTCCAAGTCGTGGTTCAGCGGTTGTCTTATGCCTCTGTCGCACTTTCTGTGGGACAGTAGGAGTGGCAGAGAGTCAGGTCGCCTTCGGCTACAGGTCGCTCTTTGGCCACAACAGACCGCCCACGCCCAGGCCACGCCGGTGACACACGGCTGGCGGCTGGCCCACCAATCAGGCGCTGGAGCACTCCACAGGACCTTGTCGCTTTCTTGCGTTGCCACCATCAAGTTTTATCTCGTCCGTTCTGTCGTGCACTGCTTAAGCAGACAACAAAACAATAGAACTATGAGAACAAAGCAATGTACTACCACCTACACCTACCTAATACAATTAGATGCGAGTGCTTGGAAACCTCCCACCATTGGAGTCGACGCGGGTGTCCGTGCCGCCGGTCGGCTCAGAACTGGCGGCATAGACCGCGTGAATCGCTCCGCAGCGTTGAGAGGGAATGCGAATGGAGGGGTAGCGAGGGTAGGCCCCCCTCCCCGCTTGCCGTGCAAGGCCCAAGCTCGTCCTCCGGGATTTGCGTGAGCTGACAGCAGTGACAGGCGTTAGCCAGGTCTGTTACTCTGATAGTGCTGAGATGCAACCCACGACCCGCGCCGCAGGATTGCAACACCGTGATGTATGCGGCAGGGATCTCACAAGAACAAAAGGAAGCAACTATTTATAGATTTTATTTAACAATAATCTTTAATGACTCTTGGAGATATGACATTAAACAGGTGAAATGTCAGGAAGTGTATTCTAGATGGGGAAGTTGCAAGAGATGGTGATATATATCATTAAGCCACAGTACTTAAAGCAAATTGATAGTAATAATAGGTTCAATAAAGTCTCTTTATATATTTTGAAATAGAATGTAAAATATAATTTTCATTTTCTTTCTACAAGTTTTGGCTGCGGCTTTTAGTACTGGCAGCATCAACTTCATTTAAGAATGTAGTGGAATTGTGAATTGTGCTGCCTCCCAGAATGACTCTAATGCCTAGTGATGAAGTTTGATTCATCTGATGAACAGATAAGGCCTCTTCATAAGTTGCTCCTCCTATGATGAAGACTATAACATCTTGAGGTCTGAAAAAATTTAAAGAAAGAGGATTAGAGAATATTTCAGCTATAAAAAAATGCACACATAATGTACAGCGAAACACCCTGGCACTTTGTTTGTGTACCTTTTGGTAGCAGCATTATTATTGTTGCCTAGGAATGGAAAGGCAGATTCCTTAATTCGTCCTTTGGCTAGGTCTTCCAAAGTTCCAACAAGCAATGGCTTATGTTGAGTGTAAACATTCTCAACACCACGAAGATCCTGTATCAAACAAAATATTACAATTACCCATGATAAAATGGATTAATCAAATATTTTTTTCATGTGAATGCACACAAGGTTACCTTAAAAAACCTTTTTGTGACCTGTACTACAGCGTCCTGCTGGCCAAATAAATCACTTTGTCGAGCGTGAGCTCCCCCATATTCAATAACATTCCTAACCATCTGCTCAAAGAAAATATTTCTTAAAATAACAGAAAATATTAAGGCTATAGGACAAAGTAAGTGCCTTCACCACCAGCATATACCTTAACTAGTCTATCGGACACACCCCTTCGTTTCAATGATTCTATCAAACCACTTGTGTCATTGTTGGAATGGTTTTCATAGCGTAATGAATAAAGCATGACAAGCTTGGCTGCATCCTCATGGCGTACTTTTTCATTCGCTATGAGTCTTTTGACATGCTGCAAAAGATGTCAGAACAAGATTGATTTTCATTGATTGTTACTTCTTACAATAGAAGAATGTCCTTCATTTTTTAAGGAGACCCACCTGTAAATGCTGAGAATGGGCTTCTTGGCATGCTAGTTCTTGTTCTGTCTCAGAGACTTCTAGGAGATTGTGGCGCTCCATCAATGATGCTAGTTCACCTACAAGCACCACATGTTTGGAGACTGTGCCAGACATTTTCTGCAAAACATGACATTGCAGTAAAATTTAAAATGTTGTGCAGTGCTGGCACAGACTTCATTAGCTTAGCATGAAAACCAAGACTTACTTTAAACTGTGGATAAGCTTCAACAAAATTTTTCATGTCCTGGATGCTTTCAAGTTTCCTGTTACTTTTGGCACGTTTTTGGAAGTCATCCATCAGCTCTTTGATTGTTTGTCCAATTTCACCAAAGTTCAGGTACAAATTCTGGAGGTTGAGAAATAAGTCCTTTAATAAATTAAAATTACAAAAAAAATAAAAAAAAAATAAAAAAAAATATAGAAATGAAATACTTACATCTGCATAGAACTCATCCTGTTCGGCAGAAAGTACCACCTCCTTCAGTTCTTTGGATATGCCTGGTACATGTCCCAGACTCACTCGATTGTTATTGATGGACAGGAGTTCATGAACCATAGCCTGATAAGTCCACTAAAATAAAGAGAAAACAGTTTTAAAAAATACTAAAATGTCCAATTTAATTTGTTTATTATAATAAATTGAATATTCTACCTGATTTAGCAGAGGCGTCACTGGGTCATCTCTTCTATCCAATATAAGCAGTAGTGGAGGTGAGCCCATTTGTCGGAATTCAAACAACTCTGACTCTTTAGATAATACTTGCTGCAGGAAAAAGAAATCAATGCAAAGCACGTAATTATCAGAGAGGATTTAACCTCTTCAAGTTCTTGAAGACCTACCCGAATTGTTTCTGCCAATCTCTTAGCCATTTTGGAATTACTTTGATAGCGAATAAATGGATTTTTTTGAAGTGACAGCAAAACTGAGGTAACTCCCTGAACACATCGAGTCAAAATATCGTGGTCCCAACCACTCCCTGCCAAGAAGGGAAAGCAAAATTGTTGTTTAGTTATTGAGTGAGTAACCTGGAATATTCAGCAGCAACAAACATTATATCCAGCAGGTACAACCTTGATACATGATAGGGATCCCCAATGAGAATAAGTGGGGACCCATAGCTAGAAAGTCTCCGTAGAATTCTTGTATTTCCCTCACAACCTCCTGCTCATCAGCTTCTGCCAATGTTTTTATATCAGCTTTAGGAGTTATATTACTGAAGTCTGCAAAATTATGGGCGCAACATTTATATGCATAAGATCATGAAAAATAAAAATACGACTGACAAGATCTTTTTTAAAACTGTAGCTTACATATATAATATGAGCCATATCGTGGTCTACGCAACTCCATGGCAAGCGTGTGGATATTTTCTTTAGTTGGCCTCAAGAAAGCAATGCATTTTAAATGTTTCATGGGCTCTTGATTCCCAGCATCAATGCGCTCAAATAAATAAACTTCTCTTTGCTGGATTTCTGACTGACCGTACACCATACTCACAATACTAGTCTGGAAATGAACAAAACAAACCATTGTATTGTATATCAACATTAGGTCAAAATTGTTCCATGGGAAACTCACGGTTTCTCTATCCATCAAGAGAACTTTCATGCCAGGACCACTCTCATCGGTCATTTTGGTAATGTACATCTTCACAGCCAAAATGCAATTCATTTTGAATCGAGATATGTTGAACTAAATTGCGAATATTAATGTCCAGATGGTGTCTGAAATGTCAAATCTATCAACCTGCCAACAGAAAATTTGACGGAAAAACTGTAAAAACAAATCTGAGTACACCTTCAGGATACTTTATCTGACCTGGATCATTGAAAAATTATCATAGAACAAATGTCACCTGTCAAAAAGAAGTCAACATACCACAGGTTATAGGTATAAGTTATGAAGAAAACGAAGATGCAAGAGAGATCAATAGAGTTTTTCATATGTTAGCATATTAATTCGATTACGAGGACTTATAATATGTTCTTTTTCATGTTGTTTAAACAGCAGAAAAACTCTGAAAAGACTACGCAGCCAGTTGTCGGCTGCTGTCTGCAGCACATACACACACACACACACCCACGCCTCCGTGGGTAGACAGACAGACAACCCCCCTCCCCCCGCCTGCCCCGTGCGCATGCGCATAGCCGGCTGGCGCCTAACGTGATAAGTTGAGCTCAGACAGAAACTTTGATTCTGGCACAAGTTATTTCCCCACTTCATTTTCAATACGGGTAAAGGTGAATGAAAATGTTCTGATTGTGAATACTCACTAGGTTTTATTGCTCAGTAAACACAGAGTCACTCCATCACAGTGAAAAGCCATACATACTTATTGTCTTTACTTAGAGGAACAACTCCCTAGCAGGCAAGAAATCATAGTGTGATTGGCAAATAAAACTTATGATGAAGACCCTTGTTCCTATCAGATCACAATCATCTATGCTCATCAATAAACATTTTTTATGCCTTTCTTGATTATATAGAGGATTAACTATCCTCATCCTGCATGCTTAAAACAAACAATGAAATTGGTGACAATTTTGGACTCGATCTCAATTGACGCACGAAGGACATTGCCAAAACCACAAGGCATAATAAATGGTCAAAATTTGAGGATCAACCCCTCCAAATGCGTTAAAACTAAATCAGAGTCACAGCACAACAATGTTTCCCATGTTTAAAACCTGATGACAATCTCTACTATATGGCAACAGGTTTTTGATACAAGAGTGGAACAGATAGATACGTTAGACCCTGCTCATCGCAAATTATCCATTTAGTACAGATTTAATTGAAGAACATTTTGCATTCACAGCACACACAAATAATTGATCTTAACAACGAGTTGAACTTTCCAAAGTTTTACACAAAAACAGTCATCTCCAATACAGGATGTTTAATTGCATGAACCCAAAATGTCCAATGACATTAAAGGTAATTGATGACTATTGTAATTGACAAAATTCCTCACTTACACATAGTCACAGAATATGGACTAACAGAACGACATTCTTTTAACTTACAAGCTGGAAAATACTGCACACAATATTTACAGACACAAATGAAGAAATATTTTCAAGGGAACACAAATAAATCACTCTTTCCAAAAAACACCAGGAGACAATTGGAAATAGATATTGATGCCTTTCGATTTTTTAAACAATTTTACAGTACAAATTTTCAACCTAAAATTTAGCTCTTACAAAGACAGTCATTTATGTAAAGTGTGTTGGAAAAAGACAGTATTTTATTTTCATTACACAGTTTCAGTTGGTCTGTAATGGCTGATAACTGACAGGGGGTAACACCAAATAAATGCATGTTTAAAAAATATCCATAGCACACTACTTACAAGTTGAAGTTAGATGACAATAAAGAAAAGTGACAATAACAACCCAAAATGACGATGAAGATGATGAGAGTGATTACAATAGTACTAGTAACAACAACAACAATAATAATAATAACAACAGTAACAATGATGATAATTATAATAATAGGACAAGCTCAATGGTTCTTAGCATGCAACACCTAATAAATTAAGCCAACTTGCAGAAAAATTTCGCACCCCTAAAGTACAAGACTAGAGTGATTTTGTGGCAGTACAACGAATGTTAAGGACAATGAGAGACTGAATCCGAATGCAATATGAACAAGTGAAGGCAAGATTTTAGACATTTTAGCTGGCTTTCTGTCTACTCACCAAATACAAAATTGAGCTTTATGCAAGACCAAGGAGACATCTATAAATACATAGGTTAATTCATTAATATCACTATACGTAAAGGCAACTATAGTATCAAGTTTGTGCCTTGATAAAAACAATACTACCAACTTTCAATAAATATGACTTTTAAGGGGAAAATATTTACAGTGGGCATCATAATTTACACGAAGTACAGATATAAACAGAAGGAGAAATCCATCTTAACAGGCCTTTGCCCACAAACAAAATTAATTTAAAGAACATTAAATAACGGATGGGCATCTGTTCTTTCAAAGAAAAAGGAAAAAATGAATGTTAACATAACTATATAAATAAGCCATTCCTACAGAACCAAACAAACTACTGAAGCTTGCACCATTGAATACTGCAAGAGTGTAACCTGTAGCAGCTATATAAATACTGACTGGTAGAATCACCATGCAACAGATGCTGCGTTGTTACCAGTTGCAGAGAAATCTTTGTATTGAGAAAAAACACAAATCTGAAAAAAAAATTAATTGTTTTAAGAACATGCAAGAAAAAAATTAAGAGATAATTTTGAAGGACTTACCTTATCCTTTAGCTGCTGACACAACTGCAGTGCTACAGTGAACAACACAAGAACTTCACTTATCCATGGCACTGAGCACTCTGCTTGGAAAGTGTCAAACTTCAAATTTCCGTGCACATTGCTTAAATGGTAAACAGCTAGAACAAGTTTGTGGCTTTGAATGTAGAAGCTGATTGCCAGATCTTCGGGTAGTGTTGGAGTAAGAGATCTCTGTGAATAAAACCAAAACAAATACTTAGTGCAAAAGATATTTGTGGTGTACAGTACCAACTGACAGACAGGACTTCTTACCATATTTCTGCTCTTCATGAGATCATCGATAGTGCGTTTGCGTGGGACAATCAAGCTTGTGCGCCCTCGCTGTAGACATCCAAGGATGTCACCTAACAAGTGCAGAACTTCTTCAGATGAACGAAATGAATAATCAGCATCGACACTATCAATATGATGCAAGGCATGCTGCAAGTGGTTCCCTGCATCCTGAACTTGCTGCAATTTCCATGGGCTATCGGCCTGGATTGAGGTTCGATAAATGACATTTTGCTGACGTTGAACCTTTAAGGTAATTTCCTGCAAAAGTAATCATGTTATCGAGGAACAAGCTGATTTCTGAAATATGTGTTTATAATGAAAATGAAGGGTACTTACAGCTTGGGAGATGTTGTCTCCCATCACAGACACAATACATTTAAGTTGGTCAGGAGGAGTGGTAAGGACAAACTTGTCTTGTTTCAGAGGTCCATCAACTCCAAATAATGGCACAGGGAAACGCCGACCACATTCCTATATAAATGGAAAATATTAAATTGTTGAAAAAAGTATAATTTCTTGGGAAAATTAAAACTTATACTGTCTTACCTGCAGTATGTTTTGAAGCTGAGCAAGGACAGCATGGACTTCCTTTTGAAGAAGCCACTCAAATTCAACTTGCTAAGAGTAAAATAAATGTTTTTAAATTACTACGTGAACGGATTGGAGAAAAAACAGAAATGGCATTGGAATATTTTTCAATTTTTTTCCACGGTAAGTTTTAAAAGCAACACGAAAACATCTATCAAGTAAACAACAAGGGGGATGACATGAATCATGGAGTAGAGCTCATGAAAAAGACAGAGGACCTTAACCTCATTTGGAGCGGCAAGTTCAGACGTACTGACAAACAATACGGAACCAAAGTGGCAAGATATTTTCATATAACAAAGAAAAACAGCCAATAGCTTTTCAAGCATCTTTTACACGAAATATACATGTAAAAGGAAAATTCGTCTGCTGCGAATTCACAGCTAGCCATTTGGACTCGAAATTACACTGAGGCTGTACAACAACAGAATACAACTACTCCACGAGCATTTAAAAATTTTAGGGGTACGTTGTCGATGATCGTTCGTAAAAAATAATGACGAAACTTACCAAATTGTCGGACTCGTCTTTATCGCAGTCTGCCATTTTGATACAGTGTCAAGTCTTCTGATGACGCCCGCATAGTTTGAGAACGTGCCTCAGCTCAGTACGGCACCAAGTCCGCGCCCGGGCCGATTCCGAACACGGTTTCTCCCTCGCATTCGTGCGGGACGTCCTATGAGTGCGACAGAGAGACGAAGTAGTGTTCGGGAGTTCGGAATCAGCCTGCGGACTGCATCCGAGCAGCATCTTTCTCTCTCGCACTCAAACGCAACGCGCGGTCATGCGAGAGAGAGAGAGAGAGAAAGAGCGAGACGTCACACTCGGAAACGTTCTAAGGGGGAGGTGAGGTGGGATGGCCGTGTCGTACTGAATCGAGGAAGGTTCTCAAATTATGCTACGTGCTGCTTTGTTGGTGTTATGGTGTTGATTTGTAATGGTATTCTCAAATCATGACGATGAAACACTACAAATTGATAGTGCACGAGAGGTCTTTCAGCCGTAAGTTCTTTGCTTTATCATTTCAAACTGATTTTTGTAGGTAAAATAGCTTTTGTTTATCTTAGAGAAGGTGAAAGACATTCTCAGGTAACCTCACACCTCACATCTTTCCATCAGCTGGTCTCAATCTCCATTCATGCAATAGGAAAATGTTCGTGATTTTTATGAATGTCTTAAGTTTCACCACTGAAGAAATTTCTAATTGTATTTAATTTTTTTCTGCTAGGACAGGGTCGTTTGAGTTTTTGATTTGGTTCGCCTAATCTTTGTTGATTTTACAGCCGAGGACTTGATCATAAATCCAAGAGACTGTCCGTCATTTAAAAAAGGTGACATTGTAGAGATTTATCACCCTGAAGATGAGTTCAGTCGATTGCTTCTTCAAGTTACAACATTCAAGGAAGATCTTCAAGGAAAAGGTAAAAAATTGTGCCTGTTTTACAGTAACATGTATTGTAAATTTAATTTTATTTATATTGTTGTCGTGTTTCAGAAACAATCAGTGTGGAGTCAAGTATTGCCATAGCATTTCAACTTCGTAAATATGTCGATGTATGTATGCGGATTGTTGAGCCAGAAACTGTTGGCTTGGATTCAGTTGAACTTACTTTTAAAGACCAGTATATGGGCCGAAGTGAAATGTGGCGCTTGAAAAATAGCCTGGTAAGAAATTTGAAGCACAAAATTATACACTCTTCACTCCTTCTATCCTATATCTGACAATTTAAATAAAACTTTTCAGATCAATACTTGTATTTATCTGAACAAGAAGATTGAATTTTGTGGAGGCTACATTCGTTGTCAAGTTTATGAAATGTGGTCCTTGGGGGTGCGAGTTGCTTGTGGTGTCATAACGGAGAACACAAAAGTAAGTTAAGCTGGAAATCATTCCCAGCCATATTTAAGTTTATGATTTATCTCAATCTGTCTTCTGGTCTTTTTAGATTGTCTTCAGGTCTTCAACAAGTATGGTTTACTTGTTTCTGCAAATGAGCTCTGAGATGTGGGATTTTGATATTCATGGTGATCTATACTTCGAGAAAGCAGTCAATGGATTCCTTGCTGACTTGTTCCATAAATGGAAGGTAGTAAATTATTGTGATTGATTGTTATTTATAAGAAGACAGTGTCTAGTAGCTTAGTGGGGCATCTAATTTGTCTTTATTTTGTAGAAACACGGAAGTAATCATGAAGTCACCATTGTTCTTTTCTCAAGAACATTTTATAAAGCAAATAGTCTAGATGAATTTCCTAAACACATGAGGGATTGCCTGCAGAAGGACTACAAAGGCCGATTTTATGAAGATTTTTATCGGTATGTCTCACTGCCTATTATTTAAGTTGCACAACAATTATATTTTAAAAGTATCCTTTTAATTGATTTTTTTTCAATTTAGGGTTGCTGTCCAGAATGAGAGGTATGATGACTGGGGTAGTACACTCGTCCAGCTGAGAAGGCTGTTTATGGATTACCAAAGGCTTGTCTTAGAATACCACAAAAGACCAGGCATTGAGATACCCAAGGCAGTTAACTCTACCGCTGCGCAAGGAAATTTCTTGGAAGTTCTGAACATGTCTCTAAATGGTACTGTTCCTCTTTTGTATGTTTTTGACTCTGTTGGATCTTTCCATCGCAAAAATCAGCTCATTTATTTTTAATTTTCTTGATTCAGTTTTTGAGAAGCATTACCTAGACCGTAGCTTCGAACGCACTGGGCAGCTTTCTGTTGTCATCACTCCTGGTGTTGGTGTGTTTGAGGTAGATCGCCAACTCACCAACATCACCAAACAACGTATAATTGATAATGGCGTTGGGAGTGATCTTGTATGTGTGGGAGAACAACCTCTTCATGCTGTCCCATTATTGAAGGTTTGTAGCAGTTCAGTTTGAATTGATTAGACAAAATATTTAGTCATTCAGAGACTCATAGCGATTTTCTGTGTTAACTTGTTAATTATTTCAGTTCCACAACAAAGATATATCTATCAGTGCTGTGGATAATTACAGTATGCCCCATTGGATAAACCTGAGGTACAGTGGACTCTACATTCCCCTTACTGGGTAATCTTTGTCAGGAATCATTTGACCTATTCTTTCATTTTCTATTCCAGTTTCTACTCAACCAACAAAAAGGTGGCGTATTCAAATTTTGTGCCCCGCATAAAATTGCCACCACGTCGTGTAAGAACACGATCTCAGTCATCTCAGTCTCAATGTGCCCCAGGCGATGGAATTGCTCTCCCTACTACACCTACTACTCCAAAAACTAAGCTTGTTGATGAAGAATACTTTCCTGAGTCCCCATTTGATTATGATGCATATGATCGCCAAGTTTTTCAGTTGCCTGCTCTTCATACGACAAGGTTCAGTCATTGGATTAGTTTCTCCATAGCCTTTCTTGTTTCAAACTATTGCCAATATTGACACTCTAAATTTTCATGCAGATTTTCTCGTCAACTGCAAAGGGCCTCTAGCCGCCATAAGAAAGGAAGTGTTACTCTCGATGGTGGAGTGAGCGTGAGCATAACAGGAAACGGTATGCAACACCACCCAAAATCTCTTCGCCGTAAAATATCTGACCCAGATATTCATCACATCAACAATGGAGATGTATTATTACTATTATCATTATAGTCTATTGAGAGTAACATACACGGTTCTTCACATTGTCATTCATTCCTGTTGTTTATCTTGCAATTCCTATTCAGGCAATTCTTGTTGGGTCTCCCACGAATGGGCACAGCCACATGATGACCAGTCCCAAGCTCATCAGTGGAGGGCCTAGTGTGGGTCCAGCAAGCCCGTTGTCAACATTGTTGGGGTCTTCTCCTGTTCTTGGGTCATCTTTGACTCCACGGTCAGCAGCAATCAGTATACCCCAAATTCGATCGAACAACAGTTCCCCTCAACCGTCATTGTCAGTCAATGCAAATGATGGTGAAGGGTTTGTCGATATAGCTAAGGGTAGGTTGCTCTAAAATACAAAGAATAAATTATGCATAGCCCCTTTTAATGGTTAATGTAACTTTTTTTAATTCAGGAAAGCATCGAGCATTGGAAGATTTGCTGGAAGGAGAGACATCTCCTCCTTTGAGGGTCATTGCTGGCAGTATGGGTTCTCCCACATCACCCATTTCGCCTACATCTCCACCTCAGAGCTCCACTGTTCTGAGGCCTGGCCGTGCTCTCATAAATCCATTCGATCCCTCTCATGTGACCATTAAGTTAACATCCAATAGGAGACGATGGACACACATCTTTCCCAAAGGTACTTCCGAATGCTCTCCTCCCTTGCTTCTTGTAATGAGAATCAAGTTAATGTTTTTATTCTTTGATTTAGGACCAGAAGGTGTACTAATACAGCAACACCACTACCAAGCTGTGCCAACATTTACCTCCAATGAAGAGCAAAATTCAGTCCAGCTAGGTGGTCAGTCGCAGGGGATGAATGGTCAGTCACATGAAGTGGTATCAGTCCGCAGCACGTCCCCAATCACAGATTTGGGTTTAAAATTTAACAGTAGAGGAGGAGGTATGACAAGATCAGCATCTCAAATAGCATTTCAAGACCGTGAGTAGATTTCATTAAATTTCAAGGACTTAAAATTTTTAAATTTGTATACCTAAAGTTTTGATTCTTCTGAAATTTATTAATTTAGATGTGCGAGGGAGAAATTTGGGTAGGCCACAAATGCCTGAGCGGAGTCAGCTACCATGCCAAATAGCCCCATCGTCTAATAATAAGGCTTTACTGTGGGGCGCTACAGGAGAACAAGAGTGGACCCCAGCTTTAACCACAGGTATGAGCTATTGTTCTATGAAACAGGGGATTTTCAAATCAATGAAGTCAATTGTCCATGTACATAATTTTTTTATAATTTAATTAATTTTTTTCTTACTTGCTAAGGCAATTAGCTGGCCTTAATATCTCCATCTGTATTGTTCCCATTCAGGGTGTGCAGTTCAGCAGATTTTACAATGTGGATGTAATTGTTTCTTTCTTTTTTTTTCATTTTTTCTTTCCATGTCTATGGGAACGTGTGTGCCTGTCTACTGAATCAAATCAGTTGGAAAAATAATAATAGGTTTGAGTCTTTGCTTTTAAGTTATGTATTTAGTATTTGTGTAGAATCATCCTTATGTTTGGGTACTCCTTTTTACATCTGTTGTGTGAGGGGTGGGTTAAGTGAGTGGATGAGCATGATTATATCGAAAAGGCTGAAAGCTACTTGAGCTTCTATAAAAGTTAACCAGGAAATTCCAGGTCATTGATAGTCTTCAATGGTCATGTTCATTCCATGCTTGTTTTATTGTAAGTTTGCTCTAGTATAGAACGAATGGAGTAGGGTTTTTCTGCAGTAGTGGTGGACGGTTTTTACTTAAGGAGAAAAAAATCACCCTTTATGCTTGGCCTTTGTGTCATCTTGTAGTTGTGTTGAAATAGTGTTCATGTTACCATAATGATCTGAATATAGTACCCTCAAATTTTATAGGCAAATAACCCTGAAAAGTAGGCAGTACGACTACAGCTGTTTTTTAGCCCCAAAACTTAGCCTATATTCTGATTGTTATGGTATGTTGTCGTCATCCTCATCTTACCACAGAATCACAATCATACCATGCCAGTGCAATAGATGTTTTGATCAATGACACGCATCAGTCTTCAAGCATTGTACTGCATTTGGCACCATTTTCTTGATTTTCTTCACAAACTTTCTCTCAAGCAATACCTCAGCACCTTCAGACATTGCATCCAGTTAAGATATGCTTTTACCTGGGACTTGGGAAAGTTCTTTTTTTTCTATTAATTTATGCACAGTTGTGTGTTTTTCTTGTTTAGTACTCTGATTAGTGGGAGATCTTTGTGGTAATTTTATGGTAGATGTTAGATAATTTTTTTTTCATTGAAGCATGCCAGGTCAGGAGCGACAGAACAAAATTAACATGAGATTGGAGTGAAAAATTTCTTCTCTTGCCAATTTGCTATTTTTTAAATTATCTCTCTTGAATGAAATACTGGTACACATATTTGGGTACCTTCTTTTTCTTGGAGCCTGTTCTGGTTTGTAATGTTGCATGGCTCTAAAAATTCAAAAAAATTGTGAAAGTAGTAGCTGTAGCTTGATGAACTCTCTCCTCTCTTTGCTCACAAATAAAACTGCATGTCTGAATGATTCCATGTGTGTTTGACAGGTGTGGATTGGAAGTCGTTGACCATATCAGCGTGTCTGCCGATAACAACTGATTATTTCCCTGACAAAAGAAGTCTCCAAAATGATTATGTAGTTTCAGACTACTATCTCTTACCTGACGATGTAAATGCAGATTTTGCTCAACGCAGAGCAATTTACAAGAAACCATTGACTACCTCGGAGGTATTCAGAGAACTAGTATCTCAACGTTTGGCTCAGGTACCTTCAGACCTCTATAGCTGCCAGAAATTGAATTGACTGTGGCACTAACACCCCTTTTTCTTTTTTTGGAAAGGGTTTTCAACTTATAGTGCCCAATAAAGATGGTGTTCCATCAGGGGCTGTTGGAACTGGTGTGAAGGTAGAGGCTCCATCCACCCCAAGCTTGGTGGTCGGCCCTCGGACTACAGATATGGACCCAAGTGAAGAGTACCTATTGAGTATTGGCCGCGTATTCCATCGAATTTCTTTGAAAGGATCTTGTATAACTGTCACACGCTACAGACCGAGGTCAGTATAACGTTTTCCATATCATGACATTTATGCATTATACACTTGTAATGTTAAATAATTCTGAAAATCTTTGTTATTAAGGCATCCATATCCTCCTTTTAACTTCAAGTACCAATACCGTTTCCAAGCCCCTGACCATGAGTCATATGAAGTATCATGGGTGTCTTTCTCTTCAGAGAAGTTGGAGAATTACAATTGGAACTATGTAGACCATTACATTTGCACTCGAGGGGACACTGATTTTGCTCTGGCTGAAGTACTGTTCATTTTTTGGTTTTATTTACACTCTGTGTTTAAGATGAGTACTTCTTTGGATGATGTCAACTTACCCTCTTTTGCATAGGCATTGAAGTATTGGCGTTTCCGAGTCTATTTGTTACCTGTGAATCAAATGGCAACAAGACGGATATTAGAGGGCTCAGAGCACTGTGATATCTATGTGCCTCCCTCTATTGAGGATCAGTCACAGATGGTGAAAAACTTCCTGCGTTTTATTGAAACATTTGTGAATAGAATTAAAAGACCAAATGCTCACAAGAAACCTCGAGTAAGTATTGATTTGGTTAAGGTTGGAATTCTAATTTAAAATGAATTTTGATTTATTTTTCAGTAGAGTAACATGCCTTGGAGTGGAACATCAGTGTTGCAAAGTCATTTTCAAAGAAAAACTTGCATTCATTCCTAAACAGTATCAGCATGATGTAGATTTCCTTTAAAACGGTTGTTTTATGTAGTTTTGTTTTTGCATGCTGCATCAGTATTGAACTTTTGTTATATTATTTTAATTTGTAACTTTTTTCTAGTGTAATGCATTTTGTCAAGCATGTAAGTGTTCTGTGTAAATTCTCACTAAGTGGGTCACGTTGGTTTGAAACATTCAAATGTAATACTGCAGGTGATATTTTCATTTCTAGTAACTTAATTGTAAAAAAGAACATGTTCCTACTGACCTCACAATATAACTGTTCTAAGCTATTTCTAGTGAGTTCCAACATTCCAATGAAAGAGTACTTATGTCTCTGGCATTGACTGTTTATACAAGTTGTGCTTTCTGTTTGCCTGTGATGTTTATTTCCAATTTCAACTGCATGACTTTTTGTACTGCATGCTCTCTCTGCTTGTACACATCTTTGAACCAAATACATGTTACAGGACCAAGTATCCCTGCTGCCCTTGCAGTTGAGCCACCTGACTCGGCGCAGACATAGCACCAGCCTGACTTTCCTTTCGCACAATAGTAGTTCAGCTAACCATGCAACTAACATGTCTCAGGTATAACACTTGTCTATGGGCAGTTATTGCTGTACCATACTGTTATATTTAATAAGTTATGGTAATCCCATGAGAAGAGTCTTAGTTACCTTATTTTACATAGGAATAATGGGGATTTCCAGAAAAATGGAATATTTTAGATTTTTTTAATTAAAATTAAGAACCTGTTTTTACTGTTAAGGTAAGTTTAGATAATTATAAATATAAATATTTTTTGAAAAGTCAGATTATGATGCAGATAAATATTCTAAAACTAGCTTTTCAGGCAATGTTTTCTTTTCACTTTTGTCACAAAGCTTTTTGCTTGGAAGCTTGAAATTGAACAGTTCCTTTGTCGTATGAGACAAACTTCACTCTGTTTTCTTAGTAGCCTGCTCGATTTTGTGTGTACCTACTTCTGTTGTGAAAAAATGTTGTTCTTGTCTTCTCAGCCCTTTGCAAGCAATTTGTTGGTCAGTATCTTCAGTCTTAAGGTACACTTGTCTCTTGTTGGGTTGACTGTATTATGTAGCACATATGTCAATTTTATTCAAGTTTGCATGTATTAATTGCATGGATGTGTCAAATAATTTGTAGTTGTATTTTTATTTGATGATGACCATTTTACTTTTATACTAGTTATTTTGTCAGGTAATCTTGTATGTGACCTTTATAGCTATCTGAATTAATTGTAAATACTATTTATGTTCTTTATTTCATACCAATAGGATCAAGCGAGGGAATCATTCCACCAGAACCACTTGTGCCTAACAGTTTTTGGTGTTTTATGATTTTAGCACTCAAGTATTGTTGGTAATTCTCCATTCCGAGAACGTCTTGGTAGCAATCGTCTACCAGACAAGCCCAGACCGAGGTTTGTTGCTGCCAATTTTGGTTCCTCTGCGGTGGCGTTGTGTGTGCATTTGTGTTCAAGCATTACATTTAGCTGTACTGACGCTGCCCGAGAATGGCTTCCTTTTTTTCTGTTTGTACCCCTCAGAATAACTCATTGTCCTCAGTGAAGTGTACTCTGTTTTTTCTTAACAGAGAAAGGAATTTCGTTCATTGCCTTTTGTTTGTAAAAGCCACTGGTATTACGGTTATTATGAGGGGTGCATTGTCAAACATGATTGCATGGAATAGCACTTTTTCTTATCTGTCATTTAGTCGCCTGTTCTGTGCGATTTTCTTTGCAATTACGTAGTTGTTAGTTTCTTTTTTTTTTGCTCTGCCAAGTCCAAACCAGTATTGGGTTAGAACTTATACCCAAATTCATAGAAGCTAAAATTTCTCTGTGGTTAAGATGTGAAGCCTGTGTGGTTTCTTCTCTTTAAACCACTAACAAAATTATTTGTTCTACCTGTCACTAACATTGTCAATACACATCTAACATTTATGTGATTTGGCATTCAAAATATCATCTCTTCCTTAAAATACAAAATCTCTTCAAATACCATTTTTATTTTTGTCTTCTTTCATAAAGCTTTGGCCAAGGGGTTCATCAATAAATGTCATGCAGTCATCCTGTTCCAGTGTCTAAATTTTTCTTTTGGTGGTGTATTTTTTGCTTGTGGGTGCAATGGTTCACTGATTGCAAACACAAATTTTGTTTTCACTAGATACCCTGCTATTAATAATGTTTAATGATTGGACATTTTCAAAAACATGGATATACTTTACCAGTTATACATACCGTTGTGTGTACATATAATTTTTTTCTTTTAGAGTCAGCATGCTCATCTTTATCTTGAGCTGTGTTTTTAATGCTAAAAGGTTTACCAACTTACATGCTTTAATTCTGTTATCTAACTGTGTGTTGAAACTGCAGAAAATGTTAGGGAAAAGGTTGCAAATTGTTAATGGTTTTTTTCCCAATATCTACTGTGTTTGCTTTACCTATGTTCCATTTGTAGCACTGGAAAAAACATCTTGCTTAAATTATCCTTTGATTAGTCTTGGTATCTTCAGTTTAGAAGCTAGACGTTATATTCTATTAAACCAACAGTAATTCTTAACAATTTGCATTCTTGACTATTACCTTATCACCCATTCTTCTTTGTGTATTGTTCAGCATGGTTTTTTTTAAGGTTCTATTTTTTTTTCTGCACAGCTCTTTGCACTTATAATGGTGATTTGGTTACTGATAGTGTTTTCCTGATATCACTTCCTGCTTTGCTTGTTTCTTCATCTTGCTGCTCACTTTTCGTAGGACAAACATCTCCCATCCGGACGTTTGGTGGAAAGGTTATACCCAAGGTCAGTGTGGCTGCAAAGCTGACTTATACTGTGACTTAAGGCATATTGGCTTTTTGTCTTTGAGTGCTTCTGAGTCATTCACAAAATTCTTAAACTATTCCCATTTTTTCAATGTTTTTACTTGCTTGCGGATCGCTGGTTGGTTGTCGCCAACCAATTCAATCTAGGTCCATTTTTTCTTTCATTTATTGATTACTGTAGCACAAGTGCAGCTTGTTCATTTACAAGTCGTTTACAAGATTTAATGTCTAGCTTTTAAAGACCTAGTTCCGTACTGTAGATGGTTTAATATTTTGTGCCCTTTTTTGATGTTATATTTTAGAATTATTTTCATGCAAAATAAGAAATAGAAAATCAGATATACTAGTATGACCTCTGTTTTTATGTTAAATAGAAACATGATCTTTGTAACAAAATATAAAGGTATGGGTAATCTTTCTTTACCTTCTCTCTTTTTATGATAGGTCATTTCTTAGGTATGGGTACAATAAAAGCTGGTATATAAGTATGTTATGCTGAGTAAGAAAACTTATTCTTTTTTTGTTTTGTTCTGAAGATCTGGATCAAAGGTGCTGGAACGAGGACGTGCTTCACCTGCTGGAGAAGGTTCTATTGATCTCACTGGAAACAATGAGCACCAAGATTGGCTGGAAGATGGGTGAGATAACATAAATCATTTTTGTGGGGACAAAATTTTTAAAATCATGCATTTGACAATGTATTTTCTGCGCAGCCTTGCCCAAACCGAACCTCGTCTTGGTCGCAATGCTTCAACCAGTGATATTGTAGATGCTATGCGTAATCCAAACACAGGCGTCGGCTTCCTTCAACACCACACTTCAGCCATGACTTTTGTGAGTGCTGACGCTGTTCAGTGGCTTATAAAACATGTTGAAGGGGTTGTGAACCAGCAGGCAGCAGAACACGTACTTCAGGTATTTTTAAAAAAAAATGATGTGAACTGCTCATTTCTTAGTTATGTAGGAAGTAGAGCTTTGTGATGTGATCTCTATGGCTTTTTATTTTGTGAACACTTGTCAAGAATGTGTTTCATATTTATTCTGTTTCAGAAAATGCTGACTGACAAACTTATTTGTCATGCGTCAGGAGATTTTAGCCACCCATTAAGGATTGGATTCTATCTATACCACATTGTGCCTGACTATGATCAACAGAAAGGTCTGTCACTTGATAATGAAGTAAAATTTCAATTTAAAACATTAGGTTAGGAAATAATAATAATAGTCTGTCTCATTCATTATTTCTCCTAGATGGTGACTTTGGCTCTGCACCATTAGGAGATATTCAGAGCTTTGAGAATGAGTGGCTGGAAGTGGAAGTCAGACACCCAACTAACTGGGTGCAGTCCGCAACAGGATCAATTGACAATGTACCTAATTCTCCAACTTTGCCACCAACATACCCACCACTATCCCCACTCCCGAAATTTTTACATGACACAATGGAAGAAATGTGCCAAGGAGATGGAGGTTAGTGACATAAATTTTCATTCTTGTCTGCAGTAATACTTTTCTCTTTTAGTACGACATGGTTTTTTCTTTTGCTTTTTCTTTCTTTGCAGTTGCTCAGTATAAAAATATTCATTTGGAGATTGATGTTAATGCTAAAAGTGACCGTGTGGAATGGGGTCACTGTCGCTATCAGTCACTTTTCCGTCCAGACAGGGCGTATGAGTTGGTTGTTCAATGGGTAGCAGCCTCTGGGCCCATTGTGGCTGAATTGGTAATTACCACATGTTATTTATTCATCTTTTCCAGTCAGTGATGTTTATTTTTTTTCCAACAAATATTGTTTAACTGATCATTTTTTGGAATAGATAATTGCAGGTTGGGCCAGAAAGGCAATTAGTTGTAGCCTACAGATGGTACCTATTCCTGCAGATCCCTTGGCCCTACCATTCACTCATAAATCAGATCCTTTGCGAGGCCCTGTATTTGTACCCTTGGACACTGAGTGTTTGATGGGAAGCAAAAGTTACCTGTTTCAAGGTATGCAAAATTCTAATCTTTCATGTTTTGTTTCTGAGGCCTAATTTTACACACTGTTTTCTAATCTATGTTGCTTTATTATCCACTTCTAGAATTTCCGGAAGACTCCTGGGCTCAGCGTCTCTTACTCTTCCAGGAGACTATTGCATTGAGGTTTGGCTTTATTGCATGTGCAATGGAAAATCGTGGAACAAGCCCTCAGGCAAACAGAATGAATCGTGCTGATAAAGAACAGACGAGGCATCATCACCAGTATGTTCACATTACTGGTAATATGTTCCTACTAATACCTTCACCCCCATGTCATCGCACTCATGCTCAAGATATGAATTCACATGGCAAGTCGAGGCGGACCATGGGGCGTCAGCCGACTGTGGAATATCCAACTCATCATGATATGGTGTCCAGTCCCCATGAAGAATACATAACTAGGCATGTCTGTGGAAACAACAGCCAAGATGAATATGGACCAGATCGCAAGGTCAGGACATGATGAATTTCTTATTTTTCCTGCTATTCATTTGCTCAAAACAGATGTAGTGCTGTAGAAATATTAACTACTTTTTATCCTTTTTCAGATTGGATTCCTTTGGTCTTGGAATCACATGCTTACACGCCGATGGAAAGGGCCAAACAGTGCCACAGGAGATGAACAGTTTCAAAACAAAATGCTCAAAGATTTCCGAGAATTCTGTAGCAACCAGAACAACAGGCTGCTGAACTTCTGGGACCAATGCTGGATAATTCGAGATCAACATGAACAGCAGCAAACAAACGGTTCAGCCACACAGCAACTGGATCTACCCACTTCCTGTGATGGAGCCCCCAACGGGAATTTTTTGAGTTCTAGTGGGTTTTCAGTTTCTTCAACTTTAGAGGAGGTACCTGAGAAAAACTGATTCTGTTGTGTAAATGTTTCTTTTTACCAGTTTTTTTCTGCTAAAACTCTTTTTTTATAAGACTGCTGGATTCTTTGACCCACTATGCCAATTTTCTACTAGCGTGTGTCATGTTGTTTGTAATTAGGATTGAAGTACCACCCTTTGATCTGATTGTTACTAAATAGTTTTATGTAACTGGACTGCAGGTATTCTGTGTGTACTGGATATTGCTTCTGTGATTAAGTACTATGTTAATTAAATGTGATAATACAGGCATAGTTTTATGAGACCAGCTGGTATGGTAACTGTTTGTTAATTATTATTTCAATAAATTTTATACTGTATCTAGGTTTTGATTTTACCTAGTCAATCGTTTTGTTATTAGTTCAAAACAATGGTGAGGATGCTAATCAGTTCAGACGAATGTCCTTTCCGTAATGCTAATTCATGTGATGGTTTTTATAGCAAGAAGAGAGAACAATGATTGTTTTTTTCTACGTTATGCATTTATACTTCTTGTCAAGATACCTAGTTGTTAGTGCACTCGTCGTTGAATTAAGGTGACCTATCGGCGATGTATTGTTATCTCTGAACTGACTTTTGTTGCATGAAGTTTCGAATAAATGCAATTTTTGACGGATGTGTACAGTGTGTCCTTGCTTCCGCCCTTCCGTCCTTTCTTCCGAGACAGGATGCGCCGCTTGCCGGCCATTCGGCCGTTCCGCGTACCGATGACCAGGCGAGGCGCAGCGAGGCGCCAGGGAGTGCCCGCGACACGCAGCGAGGCGCGAGGCACGAACACCGGCTCGTTATCATGACCCTTATCTGCCTGGGGCCGCGGCTGAGACTGCGACTGACTGCGCAGGCCCGGGATGGGCAAGGCTCTGCAAGGCTCTGCACCGCGCAGGGCGACGCCGGGCCAGGATTGCACGCCCTAGTGACACGTTCGGCGGGGCACGGCACGCACGCAGGGCCTGGATTGTACGCGTCGCGGCTCACTGTAGGTGCAAGTGTCGTCACATCGCGACAGCGGCAGTGCGGGGCAGTGCGGCATCCCCCGGGGCCGAGGCCGAGGACTGCCGAGTGGGTCGCCGACGAGCTCGGTCATGGCTCAAGGTGCAGGCGATCGCGCGCGCCTGGTGGCGGTGGTGCTGCTAGCCGTGCTGGTGGCGGGCACCTCGACGGTGGAGAGTCCGCCGGGGAAGACCCCGGAGGCTGCAGCCGGGCTGCCGCAGCCGCCACCCCTCAGTGACAAGGTGGACCGCGCACGGCCGCCGCCACCGCAGCAAGGCAGCGTGGTGCCGCCGCCGGCGCAGCCGCCCCCAGGGCAGCTACCTCCGGCCCAGCCGCCCCCAGGGCAGCTACCTCCGGCCCAGCCGCCCCCAGGGCAGCTACCTCCGGCCCAGCCGCCACCGGCACAGCCACCACCAGCGGCAGCCAACGTGACCGCCTCCACACCCGTCAAAGGGCCGCCGGCGCCGCCGCAGCCACCGCAGGGCAAGGTCGCCGGCGACAAGGACACCGGGACGGCCGAGTCTCCGAAGGACGCCGGCGAGAAAGAGAGACGCCCGACAGTCGCGGAGAGACGCATCAAGACCGGCAATGGCAAGTCCAAGACCGCCGAGGCCGAGGCCGCCGCCGACGAGGAGGCAGAGCCTCTGGAAGAGGCGGAGGTGATCACCCGGTCGCCCAAGCTGGACGTGGAGTGGGTGGTGGTGCCGAAGACCAAGACCGCCACCACGTTCGCGGTGGACGAGGACGCGGAGGTATTCAACTACACGCTGCCGTCGACGGCCTCGTCCACCGCTGCAACCACCACGACGACGACGACGACGACACCACCACCACCACCACCACCACCACCACCACGACCACCACCGCTAGACCAACGACTACCACCACCACCACGACTACCCCAGCGCCTACAACAACGACGACCAGGACGACCACGACGGAGCCGCCGCCCACGAACAGCACCGACCCGCCCTTCCGGCCCATCGTGCCCAAGTGCTGCCCGCCGGGCCAGCGCGTCCTCAGCGAGAAGAAGAAGTGCGTGGAGAGCCCCCTCGAGTTCATCCCGCCCTTTGTCGAGTACGAGGAGGAGCTGTCCGAGGCCACCATCGACGGTTCGCTGCAGTACATGGACGAGGACTCCCCGGACGAGTACCCGGAGGAGACCATCGTCACGGAGGCCGAGGGCTACGACATGATCGTCGGCAACCCCTGCAGGTGAGGCGGAGTTCCCCTCGCAGTTCCCCGAGGCGCCCGACGGGCTTGTTTTTGTCGTTCCAATCCTAACAGCGCTGTTATGCCATGAGATTAGGGCTGTGAATTTTGGCACGACGTTCGTTTCAGTACGATGTCACATTCGTTTGAACGTGACACGGCCATCTGATGCGGGAGCCTCATTCGTTTAAACGCGGATCAACATTCGAACGGATGTGACATCATATTCAAACGAAGTGACAAAATTCACATTCTAACGAATGTGACGTCACCCTAGTGGTCCTTGAACCCTGGTGGTCCTTGAACTCTGGTGGTGCCTGAACCCTGGTGGTGCCTGAACCCTGGTGGTCCCTGAACCCTGGTGGTGTTTAACCCGCGGTGTGTGCACGGTGTGCCCCCAGGTACGGGCGCTTCCGGCTGGAGCCGCAGGTGGACAGCAGGGACGAGTTCTACCTGCTGGCCAACGGCTCCCTCGTGGCGCCCTTCCTGTTCGACCGCGCCCTGGCCACGGAGGAGTTCTGCATGGACGTGTTCCCGGACACGGACAACGGCGACGTGGTGGTGCTGCCGCTCGTCTGCTTCCCGCCGCCCGAGGGCCCCAAGCGCACCGGCCTGCAGTTCGTCATCTACCCGATCGGTAAGCCTCCTCTCGCACAGCCACGGCACAGTGGGCCAGAAGGACCGGTGGAGGCGGTCAAACTCCCGGACGCATTTTGAGCTCCAGAGTCGCTAAATGGGACTCGAACCGAACGTGCGACCCCACCAATGGATTGCTCTCCGAACGAGGACGAGCGACTCTGGAGCTCAAAAACGCGTCTAGAGTTTGCCTGTGCGGCCCACTGCGCACGGGACGCGCCATGAGTGCGAGAGAGACGGACAGCTCCATTCGCGTGCGCTCGCACGTGGCCGAATTCCAGCCGGCCCACACAGCGGAGAGGAACCAGAGGAACACTGAGAGGCCAGGGTACAACAGGTTATCGGGGTATTTCCGTCCGCGCGATAAGCAACGACGTTACGTCACGAGTGCCTGCAAGAATGCAAGAATGCAGTGGCGTCGTTCGTAGTACAGCCTGCCAGTGACGAGGATGACTCTTAAGGAGGATAACCGCCGGGATAACGAACTCGCCCTCAGGGCCTCAGGGCCTCAGGGGTGTGTCTGTGTCTTTGCGGCGGCGTGACATTCCAATTCAAATTGTCGCGGTTGCGTCATAGTAATACCCGTTCCGGACTTCCCCCTCTGAGCTTTGGTTTGTGGTTTGTCCAGGCCTGCTGCTGTCCGTGCCCTTCCTGGTCACCACGTTCGTACTGTACGCCATGACGCCGGCCCTCCGCGACGTCCACGGCAAGGCGCTCATGTGCCAGGTGGTGTGCCTCACCGTGGCCGACCTCACCCTGGCCTCGGTGCAGCTGTGGGGCGCCTACCTCAACCGCAACTTCTGCTTCGCCATCGGTGCGTTTGGCTTGCATGACGCCATTCATGTTTTGAAACATGCACTGGTAAAACTGAAGTGTAGTTGCGTTGATAGGAGGAAAGGAGCTCTTGTACGCTTCAAGAGAAGAGTTTATGGACTGTACGCTTCATGAAAGGCGCCATGTTACGCCTTAGTTTTACCCGTGTGGTGTTTCCTAAAAAGACGCAAACATAACGTGAGATTTGATTGGTGGACGATTGTCATGTCTCCAGCTTGCGTCGTGCAGTTTTCCTTCGTGGCCTGCTTCCTGTGGCTCAACGTCATGTGCATCAACACGTGGTACAACATGGCCTGGAGGTGAGTTGACTTGAAAAGCCGAACACCGCCGCACAGTGGGCCGGAAGACCGGTGGAGGCGGCCAAAATTCTAGACGCGTTTTGAGCTCCAGAGTAGCTTAACAGGACTCAAACCTAACGTGTGACCCCACCAATAGATTCCTCGTTCGAAGAGCAATCCATTGGTGGGGTCACACGTTGGGTTCGAGTCCCATTCAGCGACTCTGGAGCTCAAAACGCGTCTAGAGTTTTGGCCGCCTCCACCGGTCTTCTGGCCCACTGTGCGGCGTCGCCAGTGTTCGACACCGCCGACCACTGACTCTCTGTCCGATTCGGCGGCAGGCCCGCCGCCAAGTGGTGCCGGCGCACCGAGCGGCGCCGCTTCGTGCTGTACTCGATGTACGCGTGGTCGCTGCCCTGCCTGCTGCTGGGCGTCACCCTGGTCATGGACCTGACACCCACCATCCCGCCGTCCTACGTCAAGCCGCGCTTCGGCGTCGACTTCTGCTGGTTCCAGAGTGAGTACGCACCCCCAGAACACGAAACGCTCACCGTGACGTCATTTGTTGTCAATATGACTGCTTTGAGTCAAAATTTCGACCAAAACAACATCATTTTGACGGTCACATTGACGTCACGGTGAGTGTTTCGTGTTTTTGGGGTGTGACCAGTCTGTGACATTTCCCTCGGACGACCTTGACTTTCGCCTCTGCGCGCAGCGGACCGCGCCGCGCTGCCGTACTTCTACGCGCCCGTCACGTTCCTGGTGGTGATGAACGCGGTGCTGTTCGTGATGACGGCGGTCACCGTGCACCACCAGCGCCGCAAGAGGGCCCTCAACGCCAGCGCCACGCCGCTCACCGGTGACACCTGCTTCCAGCGCCACTCCAACACGGCGTGAGTGTGTGTGTGAGAGCGTGTTTGCGAGTGTACCTGTGTGAGTGAGTGAGTGAGTGTGTGTGAGAGAGAGAGAGAGAGAGAGAGAGAGAGAGAGAGAGAGAGAGAGAGAGAGAGAGAGAGAGAGAGAGAGAGAGAGGCTGTGTGAGCGGATTACGAGTGGCGCCATTACCCACTGCGCCGCTCTCGTTTGCCGCCGCTGCACCTGGTGGTTTGGTAATGCGCGCGAACGCGAAGCATGCTGCTGCAAAAAGGAACAAAGTTGTTTCGTGTTTGACCTGCGTGGCTACTCCGCGCGCGAGAGACCCGACACGGATTATCTAGGCTCGTGGGGTACTGCCAGCGTCGTGTTTACGCGTGAAGATTGTACTATCGATGCTTGTTCTTTTTACGGACCACACCTGTGGTGCATGAAGCGACCCTGGTCCCCTCGGCCGGCATCGAGAGTCTTTCGCTCGCGGTGTAGCGCCGGGGTCGCTTCCCCTACCGGCGTTACTCTCACGCGGAGTAGCGTCGCACAGTGGGCCAGAGGACCGGTGGAGGCGGCCAAAACTCCGAGCGCGTTTTGAGCTCCAGAGTAGCTTAACAGGATTCAAACCGATCGTGTGACCCCCACCAATTGATTCCTCGTTCGGGGAGCAATTCTTTGGTGGGGTCCCACGTTCGGTTCGAGTCCCATTTAGCGACTCTGGAGCTCAAAACGCGTCTAGAATTTTGGCCGCCTCCACCGGTCTTCTGGCCCACTATGCGTCGGGATCATTTCTTTTCCACGGATACCTATTGCACTGAGTACTGATTTGTTTTTCGCCGTGTGTGGCTGTGGCACTGTTTCCAGGTTCCGGAGCTGCATTTGCCTGTTCTTCGCGATGGGCCTCAACTGGGTGATGGAGGTGGTGTCGTTCTACGTGGGCGGCCCGTCCTACATTTGGTAAGCAGAGATGCCAACCAGTCAAACATTTTGCAATGTTCCCACCAGTTTCCCTTGAAATATCGAGAGATAACGTTAAACCAACGTCGAAATTACGTGAAATAAGGTTGAAATGACGTGAAATTTGGTTGCAATAGCGAGAAATAACGTTGAAAGAACGTAGAAACAACTATAATGACTTGAATTTTCTACTTTGTGGAAGCATCTTTTGTAATGACGTCATCAACGCGGTGTGTTGATCTAAACCTACTTTCTTGGGAGCATCTTTTGCAATGACGTCATCGTCGCAGTGTGTTGATATAAACCTACTTCGTGGCAGCATGCTCATTGACGTCATGGTGCCTTCCAGGTACGTGACGGACACGCTCAACTGCCTGCAGGGCGTGTGGACCTTCCTCATCTTCGTGCTCAACAAGCCCGCGCGCCAGGAGATCCGCGCGCAGATGCGGCTGTCGCGGCGCGGCGACGCCGTGGAGCACCGCATCCGGGAGGAGCCCCAGATCGACGACTTCACGACAGTGGTGCAGCGCCAGAGCCGCCTCTTGACCAACATCAGCCCGCACTGGCAGCAGGAGATTCGCGGCATCAACGGCAAGGACCTCCACGACCTCCAGGACCTCCAGGAGCTCCAGGATCCCGAGGTGCAGCCGCTGCGGCCCGCGCCGCCGCCGCCCGCACCGGGCACCGCGACGACGGCCTCGACGGCGACCTCCTCGGAGTACGACTCGGCGGGCTACGCGCTCTGAGGCGCCAGGACTGCACTCTAAATGTTGTACAGTGAAGATTCTCCATATTATGGTGAAAATGTTCCATATTATGGTGGTGTAGCTGACTTCACAACATACCATTGAGAATTCACTGTATCTTATAAATATTTTGACTAATTTCGTTGGTATATTATGGAGAAAATCTCCACCATAATATTGTTGGTGCAGCCTTTCACCGTGAGACATTTACAGTGTGGAGCCAACCCGCTGTGACACAGAGACTAGAAGCAACGTTAAGAAGAGTTCTACAGTTTGGTGGGACTTGGCAGTTGGTTATACTTCCGGGATCAAGATCCTTTCCTAGCGAAACCAGGGGTTTGATCGTTTGGAGATGACGTTTTCATTGAACGGACAACTTTCTCAGTATTTCCACAGTGCGTTCTCACTCATCGTGAAGATTTTCATGTGCACTGTATTTCTCGTGGTGTTATGTTTATCGTTAAAAAAAGTCATTCTCTCTATTTTATTTATTTTGACAAATGTGTGTGAGTTTGTGCTTGTGCGTGTGCTTGTGCGTGTGACGTCCAGTCGTTTGTAAAGTATCTTTTAAGTTATTCATAATTAATAGTATGTACCTCAGTCAACTAGTGACACTCAAATAAATAATTTTAGAAGTCAGATTGCTTCTTATAAAAATTCACTCCCCCCTCCCCGCGCCATATATACTACTTGACTACCTAACCTAACCTAACCTAACCTTGGTGGACCGAAACAAGCATTTTGACAAAAATCATTGCAGCCGGCCTCTGACCTCACTGATCAATGACCCTACCAAACGTTTCCCTCCATTTTTTTAAAATTTCAAGGCTTTTGGCACGGTTGCTGTGGGCACGGCAGGAGGCCGCGCGTCGATGCAGCCGTGGTGGACGGACACCCCCAAGTCCCTCCACCCCGCCCCGCCCCGCGCCACTTCACTTCCACGTGTTGCGTGCTGGACTCGAAGGGGAGGGGTACTTGGTGTACTTGTTGGCGCGCATAGCGCGCAGTTCAGACAACTGACTCCACTTCCGGTCCCGCTTCTCCATACAACGAATGTTGTGCGAGCGCCGTGAGAATTTTAGCAGCTGTAGCACATCAGAATAAAAAAAAAACACACATACGAAAAAAGTAGATAAAATTGCATGATGTAAACCCATACTAACTTTTTTAAATTTTTTTAAAAACATTTTTTTAATATACTGGGTCTGTTGTTGCAAGGGGCTGTAGTACAGTACACTGGCTGAGTGCGGCGCCGTGCGGTGGTGGCGGCATGGTGGCGGGCGCGGCCGAACAAAAGTGCTCTCGTCGGGCCGACTCTCTCGCGCCCCCAGGCGCCCCGAAGAGGTGCGAGAGAGACAGCAGGAAGGCGGTCCACTACACTAATGGCCAGCCCCGCAGCCTCGCCGGGCCGTGACGCCGCCTGGCCTCCTGGCCGCTAGCGGGCCGCCTGGCTCCGCCTGGGTCGAGGGCGTCGTTGGCGAGGGTCACGGGCATCTTGGGGGAGAGCGCGCCTTCCGTGCCTTCCACGCCTTCCGCACTCAGCACGAGCTTTGCAGCACCGCCCGCCACTCTTCTTACTTCGTTCGTTCAAAAAGTAGAATAGTAAAGGGCTTCAAGAAGGTGCGGAAAGAACGGCCAGGGTTTGTTACACCTGCTGAAAAACAAAAACAAAACAAGAATAACAACCACAGATAAACAAGAACAACAACAGATAAACAAGAATAATAACAACAGATAAACAAGAATAATAACAACCGATAAACAAGAATGACAACAACAACGACGACGACAACAACAACAACAGATAAACAAGAACAATTTTAGAGGACAATTGTCGTTAAGAGTTGAACACCGGTCAACGAAAACTCTTCACCCTCCAAACCACTGTACTTGAACCTCGGCTTGAGGCCCTGGCATCATGTGGCGGTCTCACGGCGGTGGTTGCTGGTCACGTCTCCTTACTACTGCAACCACACCTGAAAGCTGATCCACTTACGCAGATACTTCTCTCGACAATCTCATACATCACCTGCTAAAAATGTGCATTCACAAACACACGCCCGAATTAGCATGCCGCCTGGCTGCTGTATATTAACAAAAGCGAGAGTGGCGGGTCCTCGTCCTGCAGCTCCGGTGGAGCGCACGCCTCGCCAGGCCACGCTGCGCCACGCCACGCCAGGCCAGGCCACGCCACGCTACGCCACGCCAGGCCAGGCCACGCCAGGCCACGCCAGGCCAGGCCACGCCAGGCCAGGCCACGCTACGCCACGCCAGGCCACGCCACGCCAGGCCACGCCACGCCAGGCCACGCCGGCCAGGCCAGGCCACGCCAGGCAGCCACGCCAGCCAGCAGCCACGCCACGCCAGGCCACGCCACGCCAGGCCACGCCACGCCAGGCCACGCCACGCCAGGCCACGCCACGCCACGCCAGGCCACGCCACGCCAGGCCACGCCACGCCAGGCCACGCCAGGCCAGGCCACGCCAGGCCAGGCCACGCTACGCCACGCCAGGCCACGCCACGCCAGGCCACGCCAGGCCACGCCAGGCCAGCCACGCCAGGCCAGCGCCACGCCAGGCCACGCCACGCCAGGCACACGCCACGCCAGGCCACGCCACGCCAGGCCAGCCGGCCACGCCAGCCAGGCCACGCTACGCCACGCCAGGCCACGCCACGCCAGGCCACGCCACGCCATGCAAGGCCACGCCACGCCAGGCCACGCCACGCCAGGCCACGCCAGGCCAGGCCACGCCAGGCCAGGCCACGCTACGCCACGCCAGGCCACGCCACGCCAGGCCACGCCACGCCAGGCCACGCCACGCCATGCCAGGCCACGCCACGCTACGCCAGGCCACGCCAGGCCACGCCAGCCACGCCACGCCACGCCACGCCACGCCGCGCCGGAGGGCACCCCGTACGGCAGGCAGGCCAGGCAGCCCCGCACGGGGTCACTGGGTCAAGTGGCGTTGGTCTGTGTGGGGGGCTATGGGGGGCTCATGGGGGGCGCTTGTCTCCCGGCGGGGCACGGCGAGGCAGGGCGGGGCACGGCGGGGGGTCTAGGGTCGCGGCGGTTGCAGCTGGCGGCTCGGCCCGGGGGTGGGGGGCTGGCTGCGCTGCGCCGGGGGCGGGGGCGGGGGCGGGGGCTCGGGGGGCCGGGGGCGCCGCTGTGGTGCCGCCGCCGCGACGCCGCGCGCCTCAGTCTTGCGTTGGTCCTGCCACTGCGAGCACGAGGCCGAGGACGAGGAGACGGGGCAGGCGAGGGAAGGCGTTGTGTTGCGGGTCTGCCGGCTCACCGGCGTATCGCTGCGTCCGCGTCGCGTGCCAGTGCCGTGCGCCAGTGCCGTGCGCCAGTGGCGTGCGCGCGCGGTCCGGCCGTCGTCCGCGACCCCCGCGCGTGTCAGTGGACAGCCCACCGGACAGCCCGCCGGACAGCCCGCCGGGCACCAGCACATGGATTAAGCTTGCCGACGCCGTGCTCGCATCGCAAGTCAGGTAGGGGCCGCTCCACGACACGACACGTGACCCGGGCTGCGTGTTCGGCTGGCGGTGGGCGCCGCGTGAAGGATCGCGTCGACCGCCGGGCGGCCCGCGGCTGGCTGCCCTGACTGGCCGCCTGAGCTAGCCGGGGCGGCGGGGCTGGCCGCAGAGCTCGCAGAGCTTGTAGCTACTTGCGGGGGCTTCCTCGTCCTCAGGGCCCCGGCCCAGCCCTGGCGGGCCCTGGCGACTGGGGTCTGCGGCTGCCCCAGGCTGCCTGCGGCCAGCAGCGCCACGCCGGCCCCACGGGCTCCCCGTCGGCGAGGCGCCAAGCGACGCCGAGCGACGC
The DNA here is from genome assembly GCF_012932325.1 of Thrips palmi. Classification (NCBI taxonomy): domain Eukaryota; kingdom Metazoa; phylum Arthropoda; class Insecta; order Thysanoptera; family Thripidae; genus Thrips; species Thrips palmi. Next base: position 10,431,709 of record NW_023144627.1, read on the forward strand.
CAAGAGAGCGGCGGGCCGCGGGCCAGGGGCGTGCCAGGGGCCGGCACAGGTGGGAGTGGCAGTGGGAGGGACGGGGATGCGGTGACGGTAGTGAGAGTGGTTTCTCTCGGACTGACAGGCCAGGCCGCCGCCCCGCCGGTCAGTTCAGATCGCCTCGCCGCCTCGCTGCTTTCGATGTCCGAGTGTCGGACAGTGTCGGAGCTGCAGGCAGCTGCTGCAGCAGACTGAGAGTCGTTTCCGTCGCTCTGTCTCTCTCACACTTCAGCGAGGCGCCCACGAGTGCGAGAGAGACAGAGCGACGAAAGCGACTCTGCAGGTGTTGGTGGCCGTGCAGCTGTTGCGGCCGTGGGAGCACTGGTAGTGCGGGGTGGCCCCCCCATCCCCGGCCAAGCTTTGGCATGCGATTCGAAGTGCAAGGTGACATTCTCACCGACGGGCTAACGGGCGTTAACTGCCTTGAGCGGACAAACGTTATGAAACGTTACGGTGTCAGGTGCTTGCCTCTGGCGGGCCGTTGGTACACTAGCTACAGCACAGGAGGCACAGCACTGTAAAACGGGTAAAACCACCAGACACCGCAAAGAAAGCAAAAAGCAACCTGTCGTGTGTTTTCCTTTTCTTTATTGTCCATTCCTGCCGGTTTTCCTTTTATTTATAATCCATTTCTACCGGTCTTTGGGCCGTCAGGGAGGTTGGTTGGTGCCTTTGAGCTGCCTCGCTGCCTCGCTGCCTCACTCCTTGCTTCTCATTCCGTTTGACGACGCGGCGGCGGCCCCGCCTTGGCCCCGCCCGCGTAGGATGGCAGCAGGCAGCAGACTGATTCCGAGAGTCATCTTCGTCGCTCTGTCTCCCTCGCACCTGGAGGGGACGCCCCATGAGTGCGAGAGAGACAGAGCGACGAGAGCGACTCTCGGAATCAGTCTGCAGAGGTCCGCCCGGGGCCTCGGCGATGATGTTCCCCACAAGCACAGCGGAATGAAACTCTTTTTTTTTTGGCGGGGATCGTCAGAGAGCGACCCAGCGGCCAGGCAAATGGACCACAGTGGGCCAGAAGCCCAGCGTAGGCGGCCAAAACGCGATTTGAGCTTCAGAGTCACTAACAAGGACTCGGACCGGACGTGAGACCCCACCGATGGATCCCTCGTTCGAAGAGGAATCCATAGGTGGGGTCACAAGTTCGGTATTCGAGTCCTATTTAGTGACTCTGGATTTCAAAACCCGTCCGGGATTTTGACCGCTTACACCGGTCTTCTGGCTGACTGTGCAGTGAGTGTGCAACCGAGACCAGCTGACCTAAGCTGGCCGAGGCCGTGGCTGTGATCCCGAGAACCGCTTTCGTCGCACTGTCTCTCTCGCACCTACACGGGATGCTTTACCGAGGGGGTAACGACTTCTGGAATCCGGCTGACAGCAAATTGGGAGGTAATCCGGGGTAATCCGGGGTAATCCAGGATTATTTTGGTTGTAATCCGGAGGTAATTTGGGGATAATCCGGGGTAATCCGGGGTAATCCGTAATCCGGCTGACACGAAATTTACCAGTTGTTACCCCCTCGTGCTTTACCCTTGCGAGAGAGGCAGAGCGATGGGAACGACTCTCGGAGTCGGTCTGTTTGGCTGAGGCCCTGGCCCGGCCCTGCAGGTGGGCCGGCCCAGCCTCGTCGATGCCCCCGGCCAGACGGCCGGACTGCCAGACGGAGGGCCGCTGGGTCGAGTTTGTTGTTTGAATGGTGCCAATAAGACGAGTTGAGTTGCGCGCTGTCTCAACTGTTGTTGCAGTCTGGTCGCTTTCGGCCTTTGGGGCGCAGCGTGCCCGACCGCCCTTCGGCCGAGCCCTGGCCAGTACACTGCTAGGCTGCTGTTGTTGTGGCAGTCTGGTCGCTTTCGGCCTTTGGGGCGCAGCGTAGACCCGACCGCCTTCGGCCGAGCCCTGGCCAGTACACTGCTAGGCTGCTGTTGTTGTGGCAGTCTGGTCGCTTCGGCCTTGGGCCAGCGTGCCCGACGCCTTCGCCGAGCCTGGCCATACACTGCTAGGCTGCTGTTGTTGTGGCAGTCTGGTCGCTTTCGGCCTTTGGGGCGCAGCGTGCCCGACCGCCCTTCGGCCGAGCCCTGGCCAGTACACTGCTAGGCTGCTGTTGTTGTGGCAGTCTGGTCGCTTTCGGCCTAGCCCTGGCCAGTACACTGCTAGGCTGCTGTTGTTGTGGCAGTCTGGTCGCTTTCGGCCTTTGGGGCGCAGCGTGCCCGACCGCCCTTCGGCCGAGCCCTGGCCAGTACACTGCTAGGCTGCTGTTGTTGTGGCAGTCTGGTCGCTTTCGGCCTTTGGGGCGCAGCGTGCCCGACCGCCCTTCGGCCGAGCCCTGGCCAGTACACTGCTAGGCTGCTGTTGTTGTGGCAGTCTGGTCGGCGTGCCCGACCGCCCTTCGGTCTAGCCCTCGGCAGTTCTACTACACCAGTACATCGCGGGGCCAGCTTCATCTGTTTCTCTTTAGCGTCGTCCCGGCCTTCGACTGTCTCGTCGGGAAGTCTCGCCGCGAAGCCCCTCGGCCCCGCAGTCGTCGCGGTGGTGTCCGCATCCGTCTATGCGTCCCCCGAGGCCCGCCAGCCCGCCGGGCCCTTGGCCAGGCCGCCGCCAGGGAGCACGGACTTCTCTTTCAATCGCTGTTGTGGCGGATGGCTTCGGCAGCCCCGAGGCACAGTGGGCCAGAAGACCGGTGGAGGCGGCCTAAACTCTAGACGCGTTTTGAGCTCCAGAGTCGCTAAATGGGACTCGAACCAAGCGTGTGACCCCATCAATGGATTGCTCTCCGAACGAGGAATCCATTGGTGGGGTCACACGCTCGGTTTGAGTCCCGTTTAGCGACTGTGGAGCTCAAAACGCGTCTAGAGTTTCGGCCGCCGGCGCATGTCTTCTGGCCCACCGTGCAGCGTCGCAGAGCCCCTGCGGTCCAGCGGCTAGGCAGGCCCGCCGAGCAGAGAGGCGCGCGTGTTGCCTACGCGGGAGTTCGCAGGCGGCCCCTGGTCCCTGGACCTGGAACTTGGAACGCGCCCTGAAACGCAGTGTTGCCACATTAGCAGGCTCGGACTGGCCCGGAAAAGGCCCCAGCGGATAAGACCCCAAAAGGCCCCGGATCATCATTATGTTTTTACCCTTCATGACCAACTTTGTGAGGCTACCGCTCCCAAACTAGTTGCGGTCAATAGCCTTCCCGATACAGGGCATGAAAGAGTAGGGTCTTAAGAATACTAGGGCGTCGAGGGAGGCCTTTTATGGCGACTAGATTGGACACAGTGGCCACCCAAAGTCAGCAAAATCAGCAAATTTCCGAAATTCGACGACTTTTTGACCAACTTGGTCGGAAAATCGTTGCGGTCAAAGCCAAAATCGTTGTGGTCAACGTCTTCCCGATACAGGGCATGAAAGATTAGGGTCTTAAGAATACTAGGACGTCGAGGGAGGCCTTTTACGGCGACTAGATTGGACACAGTGGCCACCCAAAGTCAGCAAAATCAGCAAATTTCCGAGATTCGACGACTTTTTGACCAACTTGGTCGGAAAATCGTTGCGGTCAAAGCCAAAATCGTTGTGGTCAACGTCTTCCCGATACCGGGCATGAAAGAGTAGGGTCTTAAGAATACTAGGACGTCGAGGGAGGCCTTTTACGGCGACTAGATTGGACACAGTGGCCACCCAAAATCAGCAAATTTCCGAGATTCGACGACTTTTTGACCAACTTGGTCGGAAAATCGTTGCGGTCAAAGCCAAAATCGTTGTGGTCAACGTCTTCCCGATACCGGGCATGAAAGAGTAGGGTCTTAAGAATACTAGGACGTCGAGGGAGGCCTTTTACGGCGACTAGATTGGACACAGTGGCCACCCAAAATCAGCAAATTTCCGAGATTCGACGACTTTTTGACCAACTTGGTCGGAAAATCGTTGCGGTCAAAGCCAAAATCGTTGTGGTCAACGTCTTCCCGATACAGGGCATGAAAGAGTAGGGTCTTAAGAATACTAGGACGTCGAGGGAGGCCTTTTACGGCGACTAGATTGGACACAGTGGCCACCCAAAGTCAGCAAAATCAGCAAATTTCCGAGATTCGACGACTTTTTGACCAACTTAGTCGGAAAATCGTTGCGGTCAAAGCCAAAATCGTTGTGGTCAACGTCTTCCCGATACAGGGTATGAAAGAGTAGGGTCTTAAGAATACTAGGACGTCGAGGGAGGCCTTTTACGGCGACTAGATTGGACACAGTGGCCACCCAAAGTCAGCAAAATCAGCAAATTTCCGAGATTCGACGACTTTTTGACCAACTTGGTCGGAAAATCGTTGCGGTCAAAGCCAAAATCGTTGTGGTCAACGTCTTCCCGATACCGGGCATGAAAGAGTAGGGTCTTAAGAATACTAGGACGTCGAGGGAGGCCTTTTACGGCGACTAGATTGGACACAGTGGCCACCCAAAGTCAGCAAAATCAGCAAATTTCCGAGATTCGACGACTTTTTGACCAACTTGGTCGGAAAATCGTTGCGGTCAAAGCCAAAATCGTTGTGGTCAACGTCTTCCCGATACAGGGCATGAAAGAGTAGGGTCTTAAGAATACTAGGGCGTCGAGGGAGGCCGTTGACCGCAATTAGATCGGACGCAGTGGCCGCCCAAAATCAGCGAAAAGGGCTACTTTCGTCCTATATATACTAGGACTCTTTGACCAACTTTCTGACGTTACTGGTCCCAAACCCGAATGGCCCCGGCAGATTTTTCTGCCTGTCTGCCCTGGCCAGTCCGAGCCTGCACATTAGGAGGCAGAAAATTCCCACAATGCACCAGTATCGAAAGGGTTGCCATCCTCAGCCTGCCCACTGGGGCAACGCTCGAGAGCAAAGGCCGAAACATGCTCAGGTGGGCAACTCTGTCGACAGTTAACTTGACACTTCAACGGGATGCCCCGTAATGAGTGTGAGAGAGACAGTGATGTGACGAAAACGACTCTCGGAATCAGTACGCAGCTTGCCGGGCTGACTCCACGGCGCCTTTCTCCCTCGGACAGTCGGATGGCCCTGGATGAGGGGGAGAGAGAGAGAGAGAGAGAGAGAGAGAGAGAGAGAGAGAGAGAGAGAGAGAGAGAGAGAGAGAGAGGGAGAGAGGGAGAGGGAGAGAGAGAGAGGGGGAGAGAGAGAGAGAGAGAGAGAGAGAGAGAGAGAGAGGGAGAGAGAGAGAGAGGGCAGCGGTGCCAGTCACGTCCCCCGAGACTGGACTGCTGAGCCGTTGGCCGGCCTGGTTTTGGTCCCGACAGAATAGTGGATTGCAAAGTTGGTAATAGTGAGTAGCAGCGGCGCAACTTGGAAATGGAGCGAGGACGAAGGTTCTGTGCGGTGAGCCGAGCCCGCGTGCTCTCTCTGTGCGTCTCTCCCTCTCTGTCTCTCACACACAAAAAACACACACTCACACACGAGCAAGTGAATTGCAGTAGAAAAAGCACTTACGTACGGAAACCGGCAGGTGACAGAGACCGCCACAACGACCACCACGCTGTCGTGTGTGTGTGTGTGTGTGTGTGTGAGTGAGTGAGGGAAGGTGTAAATGATGGGCAGTGGGTGTTGTGGGAAATCATACCTTATTTCCCAAAAAAGCGAGCGTTTTTGGGGAAAGCTGTACAGAAGCGAAAAGAAGCTCTGCTATTGGTCGAGTCCGGCTCGGCTCCCCTCCCCCACTCCCTTCCTTTTTGGTTGACAAGTCGAGTTTTGCCATGGAAACAGCGATTTTGAAAGCAAATTTCTCGAAACTGGTCGTTAACTTTTTAACCATATTTCAACATTAGAATCACCGTTCAAAGTTCTACTAGTCTGCAAAATCTCATTAAAGAGTTATAGAAAACTTTCAAAATGCATAAGGGGCCACACGAATTGAATCTCGCGCCGGCTGAATTCTGGGGATACCATTAGGCTACTTCGTGCCTTAAAAAACAAAAACAAAAAACAAGCGTTGTTAGAGACGCGTGCCGTCGGCGAGTCCTGGATGCGAGGCGCCGGCAAGCAGCGGCGCGTCGCGGCGCGCCGGGAGGTCGGCGCGACGTCTCCATAACTAATGCAGTGGCTGGCTGGCTGCCTGGCGGGGAGGCACGTTTGCGGCCGAGCGGAGCCGTCCGACAGAGATGGAGATGGAGGCGGCGCACTGGCGCTGCTGGAGGCGCTGGAGTCTGGAAGGGCCGCCGTCCAGGCACTCGATGCGCCGGATGGTATTGGGGCGGGGCGGGGCGGGGCTGGGCGGGGGGGGCAGGGGCGGGGCGGGCGGGGGTGGGGCGGGGCGGGGCGGGGCGTGCCGAGGGTGGCGCCGCCGATGCCTTCACCTTGAACTTGATTTCGCCAAGGGTACACACAGTCTGTCGTCATGGCGTTCGGATAAAAACGTGCTCGCGGGACCTCCCATGTGTGTGTGTGTGTGTGTGTGTGTGTGTGTGTGTGTGTAAATAAAGTTGGTCACGGCAGTAGAAGTGCAGGGAGGGGCGGGGCAAAGGAGGGGGCGGGCCAAGTCCGCGGAGAGCAGCTTCCTTGAGGGCGGCGCTGCGGGTGTCACGACTCATGAAGCGCAGGCAGCGCTGCCCTGCTCGGCGACACTTTGCAGTCAGTCTTCGCCGCTCTCCTCCAGTGTCCCGTCTTCGGCAAACTACGGAATTTTCCGCAGTGAAACACTGTAAAGGTCATACGGTGAAAGGCTGCACCACCATAATATGATGGAGATTTTTTTCCATAATACAAACAAAATTTGTCAAAATATCCTATAAGATACAGTGAATTCTCAATGGTATGTTATGAAGTCAGTTGCACCACCATAATATAGATCATTTTCACCATAATATAGAGAATCTTCAGTATACAACATTTAGAGTGAAGGTCTTGCGCTACTATGAGAGGACTCCTCCACACCACAGATGACGTGACCAATGAGGACCACTGCGGTGGTTGTAACCCCAAGGTTGCTCCTGAGGTGAGATGGAGGAACTGTCTGTTGAGCACCACTCCCGCAAGGAAGAGGGCCGGTTCACCGGTGTGCCCTCTTTCGCTGAAATTTTCTTTATCGGATCGGACTAAACGGAGGTCGTACAACAAAACTGGTCGGACAAAATTTTTGGCCGCTTCACCGGCAGGTGAATTTTGGCCAGGTCGCACAATAAAGAAGGTCGGACAAGCGATACACACTCTTTAGACAGTGGCGCCTCGTGGGAAGGATCGCACAGAAAGGCTCCCCCCGGCTGGGGCTTTTCCGTTTTCCAGTGTAGGGAAGGGCGGCGATGCCGATGTGCGGTGGGCATCAGTCGATACACTGCGACTCGTCCGATAACACGGTGCCGTCCTCGGGCATGGCTGGCGGCCCGAGCGCCCGCACAGCACTACCCATACCGCCCCCCCCCTCTCTCTCTCTCTCTTGCAATCGGCCTCGAAAAGCACGGCAAAGGGCTGGTGGAACTGCCACGCCGGAACACGGAAAAGTTTGCGCGCGCGGCTGAATTTTCCAAACGCGATGAACGCGCGCGCACAGTGGGCCAGAAGAACAGCGCAGGCGGCCAAATCTCTAGACACGCTTTGAGCTCACGAGTCGCTGGGACTCGAACCGAACGTGTGACCCCACCAATGGATTGCTCTTCAAACGAGGAATCCATTGGTAGGGTCACACGCTCGGTCCGAGTCCCATTTAGCGACTCTGGAGCTCAAAACGCGTCCGGGAGTTTGCCCCACGGTGCCGCGGTGGGGTGGCGGGGGCTGATTGACGTGGCCGACGTCCGCGCCCCTCCCCGTCGTGCTGCACGGCCTGCGCCGCGTCCTCCGCGCCCACTTTGACGCAACGCGCCGTAACGCACGCGGGCACGCGTCCAGGAGCACGACGCGGAGCCGCCTTTTTTCCTTCATATTTTTTTTTTTTGAGGACCAAAGAAGGAGGTTCCTTAATTGCCTGGGCAGGATCGTTTTGCACTCTCTCGCACCTGGATGGGACGACGGGACGAGGAAGCTTCCTCTCTAGAGAGAAGGGTAACACTGTATGGAGTCAACCTGCGAGAATTAAAAAAAGTAGGTTTTTAGCAGATGATACCTTTACTACACTTGAAACATATCTAAAACTATTAGACACATAAAGGTGTCAGCGTGCTTTTACTCCCAAATCCAGAAATCAAGCGGTATCTTAACAATAATATTAGGGTGGTGGCTGCCGGGCGGGATCGTGAGTGTCGCATGGCAGGCAGTCTGCGCGGAACATCGACAATCCCTCCCAGGTACAGCGCGAGCGGCACCGGCCAACAATGCCCTGCCTCCTCTCGCACAGTCCCTCCCCGGGTACAGCGCACAGAACAGCAACAATGCCTCAAGGCTCGGCATAGCTCGGGGCGCGGCGCATCGGTGCAGGGTGCAAGCCGATGCAAGCAGCGCAAACCACAGCTCGGCTCGCACCACTGGCCAGCTCCCAGCTCGCTTAGGTCTATTTATTGGGCTATCTATTTTATTTCTTACACAATTAATCCCGAACAACTACCTAGAAGAAAACCAAACGAGTATCATCTGCTTTCATTAACGTTCGTTGATTTAAACAAAATATGAAAACATTTTGTCCCTTTTTTGTTTGCGTTGCCGAGAGGTACACGGTAGAAAAAAACCACGGGAAAAGGTACTGGCACAGTCTGGAAGACAATTTGCCAAGTACCACCGTACTCAGCCAGTACGGCTTTTGGGGTACGGAGTACGGTTTTTCATAACATGGGCTCTTATGGGAAGCACAGTTTTTGGGTACGGTTGTTCTGTACATCGTGAGGTATGGTCTAGCCGTACCCTTTTCCTTGAAATGTACGGCTTTTTTAACAGTGTATTATAGTTAAAACTTTCTGTACTGATGGAGCTTTGAACGCATGCACATCCAGGGACCCTGGTGCTCCCAGGAATAAGTTCTTGGAGTTTTGTGGTCCCTAGGCAACACGACAACACAAAGAAGAATGACCAGAACAGCAGATAAGCTTTAAGCGTCTGACCTGCCCAGACAATGGTCGTTTTCGCGGTCAAAATTGTTGTGGCCGGCAGGGCGGGAAGGGCCGCAGAAAGGCAACCGCGGTTTAAACTTGTTTCCGCGAAAACAGTCGGCGTGTAATTACTTCGGGGCGTTCCTTTGTGTGTCGCCTCGACGTGTGTCTAAGGGAACGCCGCGACGGCGGGGTGGGGCGGGGTGGGGCGGGGTGCGGCAAACTATGCAGTGGCGCCCGTAGGGTGGCGGTACCTTGACGGTACCTTGTCGGCGCTGTCATCGATTCTCCGCCTATGTGCTTTCTTTCTTTCTTTCTTTCCTCGTCCTTCGTGCGTCGTGCATCGTGCACCCCGACGGGGAGGCTTTGTGTCCGTCGTCTATAGGCTGTCGCGCTGGCGGCAAAGTTCCATCCACTTTGTGGTTCTGCCCGGTCCATGCACGTCGCCCAGGTCGGCCCAGGTCGTAGGCCGGCTACACTACCGTCCGACTGTCCCACTACTGACGGCCACTGCAACATCTGGGATTATTACGTCGTTTATTTTTGAACACTTGTAACCGGCAGGCCTCTCTCTCTCTCCCTCTCTCTCTCTCTCTCTGCGCCGCCCGACGCGTCCCTCTGACGCGGTCCTCTTCGCACCGCGTCACTCCCCCCTCTCCGCTGCGCGACGCCCAACATCCCTGTTGCAGTTTCCATTTTCCGCCATTTCTTTTCTTGTCTCTTTTTAAAGTTCCTTCCTCCTCGTGGAAAAAATAAATAAGTAGAAAACCTGGGTTTCTTATTTTTTATTTCATTCACTGTACTTGTCAGTGACGAATGTTTATTTGAGTAAAAACGAAAAAACAAACAACAAAAACCAGGACAATAATTCGCTTCCGTGCCTTGCTTCTTCGCCGCTTCCTCCCCAGTCTGCCGCGGTCTGCCGTCGCTACGATGAGGAATCGTTTTCACACCTGTGGCCGCGTTTAAAGGGACGAGAAAAAAATTGGACGTCTTCCCAGAGGGGCTCGGGGTTACACCCTGCGTGTGCTTTGGTGTGTGTGTGTGTGTGCGCGTGTGTGTGTGTGTGCGCGTGTGTGTGAGTGCGTGCTTTGGTGCGTGTGTGTGTGTGTGTGTGTGCGCGCGCGCGCGCGTGTGTGTGTACGTCGGCCTGCGGCATAGCGGCAACAGCGCAGTATGAAGTTCTATTATTTTAATATATCGGGTCGTGTGTCTCTGCGCGCCGCCGGTGCTCTTGGCACGCGCCCTGTTATCTATTTTAATAATTAACGGGATTACTGTGGATCGGCCGGGCATCGGGCGTCGTTAGATGGGGGGCGAAAAACGACCTTCGCTTTCGGGACCGACAAGTAACGCTATAGCGCGTCGGTTGTCCCAATATTGGCCGCCGGCAAACACCATGTGGCTCCTCCTAGTGTGTCTGTGTGTGTGTGTGTGTGTGAGTGAGTGTGTGAGTGCAAAGAAACAGTGGTAGTGGTGTGTCGGTGCAGTTTCAAGCAGCTCGCCATGTTCATGAGCGTTGTTACACGCCCCATTTGACGGCCGCATTAGTTTGGCTCGGATCTCGCCCGTCCTCACAGTCCCGAGTCGGAAGAAGGCCCGTTCCGTCGCTCTGTCTCTGTCCGCACTCGTCCCGAAGAGTGCGAGAGAGACAGAGCGACGGCAGTGGAGTGGCTCGGCTGGCACACAGTGCAGCAGCGTCGCACGGTGCAATGCACTGGTCAGCCTACACTGGTAAAACTAAAGCGTAACTCGATGCTTGAGTCAAGCATAGAGTTACGCTTGGAGACGTTACGCTTGAAATGAAGTATACTCTGTAAATTTCGCCATGCATTTAGATAGGGCGAATCTTGGCGGATGAGTGTGTAACTCTTGATTTCAAGCGTAAACTGATTACGCTTGAAAACAGAGGGTAATACTACGCTTTAGTTTCACCAGTGTTACCAGAACATAGCAAACATTAGAATGAGGACAAAAAAAAAACTAAACAGGAACATGTTTGAGAGTGCATGTATGTCTACAACTTTTGTGAGCTCGAAAAACAAACAAACAAAAAAAATGGGGAAGTGAGGCACTCTTTTTCCGGGTGCAATGCACGACGGACTCTGTCGGGATTGGTGGGTCGGGTCGATGGCCGTGCATGCAGTGCAATGCAGTGCAGGCGGCGTGATGCACGCTTCGTGCTGCATTAACGGTGGTGTGGCGCGCAACACAGTGGCAACACAGTGGCAACGCTTCCAGAAATAAAATGATGAATCGCTCTCCCTGAATGGGCACGCCGTGGGCACGCCGTGGGCACGCCGCTCTGCCTTGGCGTGCCTCGGCGCGCCGCACAAAGGCAGGGAATGCCGCCCCGAAAAAAGGTCGACTTTTTGTTCGATACCTCGTGGCGTACACGCGCCGGACAACTGAATTAGGAGATCAACATTTCTGAAATGGAGTCGTTCTGGCGGTGCGTGGTGGGTAACCACTTCAACACTGCAAAAAAAAAACTACAACAAAAGTACACAAACTCCTGGCAAATTTTTTATCAGGAATTTATTGTACTTTCAAAGTACAACAATTGCTGTGCATAAAACGTGTATTACGGCCTTAAAATACCAAAATTTGGCCCATGTAACCCAAACATGATTTTACGTTCGCATATTGTACTGCACGTACACAGTTTTTGCGTACAGGGTATCAGGCGCCTGTTTACCACCCCGAGTTTCTGCCTGTAAAACAAGAACTTTTTCCCAGATGCGATTGAATTTCTTTGAGACGCGGTCGAAGGCGAGTAGACAGGATGAATCCGTGCGGTGGGTCGTGCGAGTGCGCGGTCGCACAGCCGCCTGTCTAAGCGGATAAGAGGAGGGCCACACCTGCTGAGGTCTCCAGGCTTAGGCGCGCACAATGCAAAGATGTGAACCCGACGCGGCGGCGGCAGGGAAGTCCCAAGCCAAGTGCCTTTAAGTGGTTTGCTAGCGCGCTTTTGTGCGTGTGTGACTTTGTGTGCGTGCGTCAGAGAGAGAGAGAGAGAGAGAGAGAGAGAGAGAGAGAGAGAGGAGGGGACGGAGGCTGCTAGTTGGAGTAAGCCCAGGCTCCGGCGCGTCAACTTGGAGCCAGCACACAGTGGGCCAAAAGACCGGCGCAGGCGGCCAAAACTCTAGACGCGTTTTGAGTTCTAGAGTCGCTAGATGGGGCTCGAACCAAACGTGTGACCCCACCAATGGATTGCTCTCCGAACGAGGAATTCATTGGTGGGGTCGCACGTTCGGTTCGAGTCCTGTTGTTTAGCGACTCTGGAGCTCAAAACAAGTCTTGAGTTTCGGCCGCCTGCGCCGGTCTTCTGGCCCACTGTGCAGCAGCTCGGTTGGGGGAGGTTTGTTAGTGCGGGCACACATTTTAAACGCGTCGCATGCACGTGGGAGAAGGTAGTGCGCTACTCGGAGTGCGCATCATTTCCGGGCCGTAACTCCGGTTACAGGCCATTCGAGAGCAAGTGACATGGAAATAAATACGTGTGTTACAGCCCTGTCGAGGTATCTGTGCCAACTGCTGTGCACTTCGATGCAGTTTATGAGTGCGTCCTTGTGTGTGTGTGTGTGTGCGCGCGTGTGTGTGTCCGAGCGGGAGAGAGAGAGAGAGAGAGAGAGAGAGAGAGAGAGAGAGAGAGAGAGAGAGAGAGAGAGAGAGAGAGAGAGAGAGAGAGAGAGAGAGAGAGAGAGGTGGAGAGAGTATAGAGACGGGCCGGCACTAGGGGACCATTTATTTTGCCCCGAACTGCCATTCGAGGCTTGAGGAGCTCGCTGTGCCTCAAACGCGTGGGTGTATTGCATGCGCAGCGCCGCCGCGCCCTGCATGGCTTCCCTTGCCGGGTTGCTAGGTACAGTGGTGCGGTAGCCATGGCGACCAGTGTACCGCACTGCCCTGTGGTGCCCTGTGGACTGATTCCGAGAGTCGTTTTCGTCGCTCTGTCTCCCTCGCACCTAGGCGAGACGCCCTATGAGTGCGAGAGAGACAGAGCGATCTCTGAATCAGTCTGCTGCACTGCCCTCAGATGCACTCTGCCACGACAGGCGGCACCGAGGCCGCCACATTTCGCCAATTTCAACGCGCAACCCTTCCGTCTTTCTCCTTGCGAGGAAAAGAGGAGTGAAACTTAGGGTGAAATTTGCCAAAACTCTAGACGCGTTTTGAGCTCCAGAGTCGCTCGAAAGGGACTCGAACCGAACGTGTGACCCCACCAATGGATTCCTCGTTCGAAGAGCAATCCACTGGTGGGGTCACACGTTCGATTCTAGCCCCGTTTAGCGTCTCTGGCGCTACGCGTCTCGAGTTTTGGCCGCCTCCACCGGTCTTCTGGCCCACTGTGCCGCGCCCCTCCCCAGCGAGGCAGACGGCCCAGACGGGGCGAGCCCCCGGCCGAGTGATTCCACCCAGTGTAGGCCCATCTTTCTCGCCCCCACACGGGACCCGCCATGAGCGCGAGAGAGACAGAGCGACACTCTGGGAATCAGTCTGCCTGGCCCGGTTCGGGCCTTGGGGCCACGCAGCTCGCCGACGGCATGCTGACGGGACGTACGGACGTCACCGCCGTGGCCGCGGCCAAGGGCTGCCAAGTCCACTCATGCGCCCCCACCCCCTCCTCGCATTGTCCGGCTACGCTACAACTGACTGCCGTCACACACACACACACACACACACACACACACACAGCCGCACGAAGGCTAGGGCGTGTGATTTCCGATACACCGCAAGGTACAGTGGGAGCCAGGGGGGGGGGGGGGGGTAGATAAGGTGAATATCCGATACGCGCCGCAACACACGCGCTCTATTTGGCAGTAGAGGGGGTAGTCCGCCCGGGGCCAAGTTGATACACCTCTTTTCGTTCTGGTTTTCTCTACTTTTCGAAATGTTTGTCCGTTTTTCGCTGTTGTTCTAGTCCTAACGACGAAAGTCGGTCTTGGCAGCAAATGGTGGAAACGGCGCGGATTCGTGAGCTTTGATTGTGTTGCTGTTGTTATTGTTGGCGCCTTTTGTCTGAAGACTGTCCGAACCGTTTCTCGTCCGACTTGATGCGCCGTGTGCAGCCAGCCGGTGTCGCGGCGCCTCTCTCTAGACCGATTCCGAGAGTCGTTTTCGTCGCTCTGTCTCTCTCGCTCCTATGCGGGCCGTCCCCTGAGTGCGAGAGAGACAGAGCGACGAGAGCCTCTCGGAATGACTCTGCTGCCTGCCGGCACATGCGTTGACGGAAATTCCCACGGTGCAAGGGTTGCACAGTGGACCAGAAGACGGTGTGGTGGGGGCCAAAATTCTAGACGCGTTTTGAGCTCCACAGTCGCTAAATGGGACTCGGACCGAATATGTGACCCCACCAATGGATTCCTTGTTCTGAGAGCAACCCATTGGTGACCCCGTGTGACCCCACAAAGTGATTGCTCTTCGAGCGAGGAATCCATTGGTGGTGTCACACGTTCGGTTCGAGTCCCATTTAGCGACCCTGGAGTTGAAACCGCGTTTAGAATTTTGGCCGCCTCCACAGGTCCTCTGGCCCACTGTGCGTCAACTAGACCGTCAAAGTGGAGCGGCCGATCCTTGATCCGGGCCTGCGCCTGGTGCTGGCCGTGCTGGCGCTGGCCCGCCTTGGCCTGCTAGCGGAACGAGTTCGGGCTTCGCGCGCGGTGCGCGGTCGACGCGGCCGAAGCCGCCGCCGGCTAAATCGAGAACTGTCGCAGAACTTGCCCGAGCGGACCGGCAGACGGATTCTGAACACCGCTCCGTCTCTCTCGCACTCCCACGCAACGCCCCACGAGTGCGAGAGAGACAGAGCGACGAAAGCACTGCAGTCCCCCCCGCCGTTTTGGAGACCGCAAACTGACAGCGAATTAGAGGCCTCCATCTTCATCAGGCAGGCCAAGCCAGGCGAAGCAGCCGCTACACTGTCGGAGACGAGACGTGAAGGCCGCTCTCGCCCACGCGCATTCCTGCACTCTCTTCCCGAGGGTCGCTGTCTCCCTCGCACCTGCACCGGACGCCCCGTGAGTGCGAGAGAGACAGATTCTCGGAAACTGTCCGCTCGACTGTGTGACGGCCGGTCAAAACGCCACGGACTCGAACGGCAGGCGAGTCGATTCCCTCCCGGCCCGGAACTCGCCCCAACACCTGCAGCGGACGTTTGCCTGGCGCCGCCCGCAGGCTGTTGCTGTCTCTCTCACACTCACGCGGCGCCTCGAAGGGCGCGACACAGTGGGCCAGAAGACCGGTGGAGGCGGACAAAACTCTGGACGCGTTTTGAGCTCCAGAGTCGCTAAGCAGGCCTCGAACCGAACGTGTGACCCCACCAATGGATCCCTCGTTCGGAGAGCAATCAATTGGTGGGGCCACACGCTCGGTTCGAGTCCTGTTTAGCGACTCTGGAGCTCAAAACGCGTCTAGAGTTTTGTCCGCCTCCACCGGTCTTCTGGCCCACGAGAGAGACGGAGGCAGTGGCTGCTTAGCAGTGCCGCGGGCGCCACGTTAAAACGCGAGCCTATTATCCCGTTGGCCCTCTGGCCGCTCTAGACTCTCCCCTAGACTAGACTCTCGGCTCTGGGTCGCCAGCGATAAATCCGATACAATTACAAGTTAGATGGGTCGCCGTCGCCAATACGAGTCGCCGAACAGCGCCCCGTCGCTCTGTCTCTCTCGCACCCCAGCGGGACGGCCCCGAGTGCGAGAGAGACAGAGCGACACTGCGCGGAACCAGCCTGCAGCCCGGCTTGCACGAGATGCAGGGCCGCCCGGCCGTGCCAACATCCGGTGTTGCAGGTACACCCCGCCGGCCAGAACCGAGGGGCAAACAACTTGGTCAAAATTTGTACACCGTAATCTCAAATTCACGTTATTTCATTGTTATTTCGACGTTATTTCAAGGGTTTCACGTTATTTCAAGGGAAATGTACACCAAAATTCAAGTTGTCTGCCCCTTGGCCCGAACGCAGGTCGCTCTGTCTCTCTCGCACACACTGAAAAACCAAAAGCGAGTCTCCCAGTAGAGGTCTGATTCCGAGTGTCGTTTACGTCGTCGCTCTGTCTCTCTCGCACCCATACGGGGGCGACGCCTCGTGAGTGCGAGAGAGACAGAGCGACGAAAACGACTCTCAGTCTGCAGATGAAAAGAAGAGGCGCGCACACTGTCTCATTGCGTTACAGCATCTAGGGGCGTCCCCGCTCCTTGCCGCTATCCGATTCCATGTCCGGCATGTCCGCCCGGCGCCGCGGCGACGTCGGCCAAGTCCGGCCAAGTCAACAACGGCCGAAAAAGTGAAAGGGCGACGAAGCAACGCCCGGAGGAAATTTCAGTTTCCTCCATAAAAGCGATTGCGCTCTGCTCACATGTGCCCTCTGTCTGTCTGTCTGTCTGTCTGTCTGTCTGTCCGTATGTCTGTCCGTCAGTCGGTCTGTCTGTCTGTCTGTCTGTCGGCCGGCACGCCTCGCGCTCCCCTCAATGAGAGAGATGCCTCACATTCCCTGGTGTGACGAATGAGATTGCTCGCGCGGGTGGCGACGCGGTCCGCCCTGCCCGCCCTGGCGCCACGTCCCGGGAGGGGCCCTTCGTGGCCCGCCCCGCACAGTGGGCCAGAAGACCGGTGGAGGCGGCCAAAACTCTAGACGTGTTTTGAGCTCCAGAGTCGCTAAACAGGCCTCCTACGGAACGTGTGACCCCATCAATGGATTCCTCGTTCGGAGAGCAATCCATTGGTGGGGTCACACGTTCGGTTCGAGTCCTGTTTAGCGACTCTGGAACTCAAAACGCGTCTACAGTTTTGGCCGCCTTCACCGGTCTTCTGGCCCACTGTGCCCCGCCCGGAACGGCCATGGAGACGTCTGGCCGAGAGAAACCTTTCAATTTCATATCTGTAACAGCGACCGTCCATCGCCGCGACGCCAGTGTGCCGCGACGTGACGGGCTTAAGTCCGCCCGGCGGCGTCCGTCCAGTGTGTGTGCAATAACTGTCCGAAGAATCTCTGGAGCGATGCCGTGGCGGGGCGGGGCGGGGTGGAGGTGGGGCGGATCCGCGCTCATCCCCGGCCGGCTTATTAGAGTTGTGATGTGATTGTAGCTCCCCGCCGTCTCCCCAGGTCCGTGACCCAGTCCGTGACCCTGACCGCCACCTTGACTATACTGTTATTCAGGGGTGCTCTGAATGTTAGCGCCTTAGGTTTTGTAGCGCCTTTAGTGGCCTCACCACAAAACGCCAAAAGGCGCCTCAAAACAAGGCGCCTGAGGCGCACTCTTTTGAAACACCTTGGGCCCAAAACCACTGCATGAGCAAAGCATGTCTGCCATGACTCATTCGCAAAGGTGCGTCCCATGTTAACACCTTTCGCTTTGATTTTATTAGTGAGGCCATCCATTGAATCCATTGAAGGGGTCACACGAAACCTTCTTAGCGACTCTGGAGCTCGAAACGCGTCTGGAGTTTTGGCCGCCTCCACCGGCCTTCTGGCCCACTGTGCGGCGCCTCGCTCCGAGGGAGGCTCGGGTTAACAATAAAGCAGAATTAGGGCGCGAGCAGCGTTGTACAAGAAAGAGGGAGAAGAGCGAACGGGGCTTTTATGTTTTGCGAGCGTTGCTAGCGCAGGCGAGGGCAGCACCGCCGTGTACTTCGGGGAGGCAAGCGCGGATCCAGGGGAAGGCAAAAGGACAATTGCCCCCCCCCCTTGACCCCTAGATAGCCGCCTGAAAGGTAGACAAAAAGCACCAATTTGCCCCTGTAAGTAGGCAAAAAGTGCTACTTTGCCCCCCCCCCCTTGGGCTGACTCTGGATCCGCCACTGCGGGGAGGCCGTGGCGCTGTCGGCCAGACCAGCACACTGATTCTGTCTCTCTCGCACTCGTGGGGCGTCCCTCATAGGTGCGAGGGAGACAGCGCGACGAGAACGACTCTCGGAATCGGCCTGCAGGGCCCAGGGACCCCGGGCCGGGCAGCCCTGACCATCGCTCGCAATTAATTAGCAACCGAAAATAGCGGGAGCATCGAGTACAGTCACAGACAGAGCGGCGCTGTGGCGGGGCGTGGCGGGGCGCGGCATGGCGGGGCGGGTCGGGGGGGGGGGGGGGGGGGGGGCAGGACGAGGCGAGACGTCAGCGCCAAGGAGTACCAACACGTCCAACACGGTGGCCGGGACACCGTGCCGACAGAACCCGTGCCTGCGACGCCTTGGCGACGCCCGCGTGCGTGAGAGCGGCTTTCTTCAAAACAGCCGTACACTCCCAGGCAAAAGTTGCCACGACCCGGTAGGCGATTCTTCTGCGCGCTCTGTCTCTCTCGCTCTCATGGAGTGTGCCGTAAGGGTGCGAGAGAGACAGAGCGTGGAGTGCGAGCGGCCGGCCACTGCAGGTGGGAGACGGTCGTCTGACGGCGCCGACGACGGCGTCCTGCCGCGCAGCGGGGCTGCGGCGCCGTCACTAGCGCACCGCCCTAGCCTCGCCCAAGGCCGCCCCTGCGCCGCCTCGCCTGCACCGCCCCGCCTGCACCACCCCACCTTGCGGCGCCTTGCGGTTGGTTTCGCGCGTCAAAAGCTTTACATCAACTTTGCTCACACCTCATATTTTTAACCGGCCAAACGCTGCTGGGAGACAGTGATCCATTGTCTACCGCAACGTGTCCCCCCCCCTCCCCTCACCCCGCCGTGCTAAAATGACGTCACGTCGGCCGATGGGTTGACCTTCCTGGTGCCGGCGCGGCGGCGCGGCGGCGCGCTCTAGGCGGCGGCGGCGGCCGCAGGTCGATTGCCAAAATTAATGATGTCTATTTATTTTGCGCCGCGCCGCAAGCGGCCGCGAGGCTGAGGCCGAGACTCGGCCACATTGGCAGCTTTGACGGCGTGGCGGCGGCGCGCGTTTCTGCAGAGGGCCGCCCGGTGACTGATAATCAAGAGGCTCTGCCGAGGCCTTCCGCGCCGAGGCCGTCTCCGCCGAGGCCGTTCCCGCGTCCCCGCCGATGCCTTCCCCGCCGATGCCTTCCCCGCCGAGGCCGTCTCCGCCGAGGCCGTCTCCGCCGAGGCCGTCCCCGCTCTGAGGTCTTCCCCGCCGAGGCCGTCCCCGCCGAGGCCGTCTCCGCCGAGGCCGTCCCCGCCGAGGCCGTCCCCGCCGAGGACCTCCCCGCCGAGGCCGTCCTCCGCCGAGGGCTTCCCGCCGAGGCCGTTCCCGCCGAGACTCCCCGCCGAGGCCGTCCCCGAGGCCGTCCCGCCGAGGCCGTCCCCAGCCGAGGCCGTCCCCGCCGAGCCTTCCCGCTGAGTCCGTCCTCTCTGAGGCCTTCCCCGCCGAGGCCGTCTTCGCCGAGGCCGTCCCCGCCGAGACCTTCCCGCTGAGTCCGTCTCTGGTGAGGCTCGCCTCGCCGAGGCTTCCCTCTTGCTTCGAGTTTAGCCCTTTCCCCGCCACCTCCCACTGAGCCGTCGTCCGCCGGGTGTCGCCGTGCCAGGAGGCGTTATCCCTTTGTTCCCATTTACTGTTCGAGGAGTCAATTAAAGCGAGTCGGCCTCGGCCGTTAATGAACGCGTATTTCGCGCGGGAAGTTTAATGAAAGCGATGAGGTGAGCATACGCCTCGTTTGTTCCTATTTACTTGCTTCGAGTTTACTTTTTAAAGCGATGCGTGGGCAAGGGGTGTTTTTTTTTTTTTTTTTTTTGCCAAACCCGGTTTGGTTGACAGGGATGGGCACTGTAGCCTGCAGCAGCGCCACAGCCTCGGCCTTTGCTGTGGACTGTCTCAGCTGTGTGGATCGCGAGTCTCGTCTCCTACACTGTCATCTTCGTATTTTTTTGATTTTTCGAGTTTTGGCCGCCTGCAGCCGGTCTTCTGACCCACTGTACTGTGTGGGGTGGCGCTCCACCGCCCCACTGGCTGCGTTGCTGCGTTGTGCCGGTCTTCCGGTCCGCAGTGCGACTGGGGCCTGCTGGGCGCGCACGGCCATCCGGAGCAACAAGTGTCGCTTTGATTTGGCCCGCCCCGCCCCGCCCCGCCCCACCTCACCCCACCCCACTCCGCCCTACCCCGCCCCACTGGGCGTGTTGCCCCAACCGCAGCGCGGGGTGACCGATTGCCCACGGCACCCCACTCAGGAGGCGGGTGGGGTTAAGTAAGCAAGCAGGTCGGGCGGCAGTTCGAGTCCAGACACTTTTTGCCACTTTTTTTTCGCCCCCCCCTTTCGATTTATTCTTTCCGCGAACGCGTAAATGTGTCCGGGATATCCCGTCTGGCACTTCTGCGGCTCGCTTTGACGGTGTGGAGGTGTGGAGAGAGAGAGAGAGAGAGAGAGAGAGAGAGAGAGAGAGAGAGAGAGAGAGAGAGAGAGAGAGAGAGAGAGAGAGAGAGAGAGAGAGAGAATACGGCTCGGTGCAGTATCCGTTTCCTTTGCCGCCTTTGTAGCACCCTTCTCTCTTTCCCCTTCCCTTCCCCTCCCCTCCCTCCCCTCCCCCGCCACTCTTTCCCTTTGATTGGCCGCTGCGTGTGGCCGCGCCCTCCGACTACCCCTTTGGCCGGCGGCCGCGCGTCCTGTTCTGGTGTATCAGCTCGTAAAAGAGGGGGGAGAGTTACGACCGTTTGCAAAGTCGTTAAATGCCTGTCTAGCGCGGCGCCGGCCGCCTGCATATCTACGCCGCGAATGCAACCGCGCGAAGTTAAGAACAATACAGGTTGTTGTTGTTGTTTTGATGTTGTCGTGTGCCTCTTCTCGACGCCGTCAGCTTCGTTTCGATCAGCTCCCTTTTCTCTCCAGCCGCTCCACCACGGCTCTCGAGTTTCCCTCCCCCCCCCCCCTCTCTCTCTCTCCTCTCTCTCTCTCTCTCTCTCTCTCTCTCTCTCTCCTTTCCCTCTTATTCCCTCTCTTTGCCGGCCCGAGGGAGATAAGACGATTATCCGATCGGTTGATGATTTCGCATAATGAAGGAGGGTGGCGCTTGGCGCTTGCGCGTTCGTGCGCCGCGTGGCTCGACTCTCACGACGGGACGCGGGTTCGAACACCAGCGCCTTGTGTTTTTTCTTCCTCCTGTTGTTGTGTACGCCCCGTTCACTATCCAAACTCATCGACGCGGCGAAGGGCGGGAAAAAGATATTTCCACCAGCGGACTACATTTCCCCTCTTGGCCGGGTGATTCAGTGGCAGCTCAGGAGGCTCGCCCCGGCCATGCTCCGGCGGCAGGCGGACGCGTGGGCCGCTCGCAAAGAGACTGAGGGGCGCTTTCGTCGCTCTGTCTCTCTCGCACCTCCGCGGGACGTCCCGTGAGTGCGAGAGAGACAGAGCGACGTAAACGACTCTCGGAATCAGTCTGCTGGCCCTTCACTGAAAGGGGCCCCCGAGGGCGACTTGTTTAATATGGAACTTATTTCGGAGGGCTGCCCGAACAGGTGGCCTTATGTATGTGCGACCCGCGGCCGCCTCGCGCCGTCTCGCTGCCCCCGGGGGTGCTTCCTTCACTTCCTTGCTGCAGCGGCCGTCTCGCTCTAGAGTCTCTCTCTCTCTCTCTCTCTCTCTCTCTCTCTCTCTCTCTCTGTATGGCAGGCCGGCAGGGCGCTGCCTCTGAGAGGCGCTTGATTTCGGTCCGCCCGAAATGGGCCACGCCCTCGGCCCTTGCTCAGGCACTCATCAAAAACACACCAAAAATAATTGAAAAATTAAAATTTACGTGATGATGGCGATGGTGGGCGCCTTCTTGGTACTGCAGCCCGAACTTCGTAGCTTTCGAATCGGTGTTTGTCTTGCTTGCCGGCTGATCCTCAGACGCGGCCGTAGTGTTGGGGCTGGGCTCGCCTCCCGGAGACGTGAGCTCTCTTCGTCATCTAAATCATGTAGGCCTTGTGCCCCACCACGCCCGGCTCCACCGAGCTGGGCCCCCTTCGGCCAGAGCCAACCCCCACGTGCAAATCAACTGTTCAAACAGGGCCACCCTGTTCGGCTAGGCCTGACGTGTCCCGTTCTAGAGTCCGCGCTCGGGACCTCGTTCGAGACCTCGTTCGAGACCTCGTTCAAGACCTCGTTCGAGACCTAGTTCAAGACTTGGTTCGATACCTCTTTCTAGAGACCTTGGTCGAGACCTCGTTTTGGACCTTGTTCGAGACTTTTATCGAGACCTGTTTGAGCTGGGCGAGACCTCGTTGAGACCTGTCGACTGTCGAGACCCTCGTTCAAGACCTCGTTCGGACCCGGGTTTTTAGCCCGCGAACTCTGGCGGACCCGAGACAGGCCTGGGAGGGGCCCGGGCCCGGGGCCCGAGGTGACAAGCAGGGTAACGGCGCCACGAGGCCCAAATTTGCGGACCGGGGGACGGGGGGCCGGCAACCGACGGCCCGAGGGCATGGCTGGTTTGGGTTAATGGTCTTAGGCTCGGTCCGGAGCCTTTGCCGTGATTCATACGCCCGCCTATTCGCAGGCAAAGGGGGCTGCAAGGGGAGCGGACGACGGACGGAGGCGGAAACAGACCGTATGGCCCCGGGGTGAAACGGACTTCAAGGTCAAAGGTTTCTGCAGGAATCCTTGTTGGTACACGCTTCCTTCAGCCTGTTTCCCCCCTGTATTTTCAAACCGCTTTTCTCCGCCTCCCCTCTTTGGCAGTCGCTCCCAGGCGGCGCTTTTTCACAGGGCCGGGGAGCGGTGATGCCAAAATTCTAGACGCGTTTTGAGCTCCAGAGTCGCTAAACAGGACTTGAACCGAACGAGTGACCCCACCAATGGATTGCTCTCCGAACGAGGAATCCATTGGTGGGGTCACACGTTCCGTTCGAGCCATGTTTACCGACCCTGAAGCTCAAAACGCGTCTAGAATTTTGTCCGCCTCCACCGGTCTTCTGGCCCACTGTGCGCTCCCAGGTGGCCTTTGATCCCGGAAGCCCGGAGCAGCGGACTGATGCCGAGAATCGTCGCTCTGTCTCTCTCGCACTCATGGGCGTTCCTTACAGGTGCGGGAGAGACAGAGCGACGAAAACGACTCTCGGAATCAGTCTGCAGCGCGACTGCAACGAGACGCCCCGGAGAAAGGGAACGCTTTCCGCACGGTTTGCCCTCCGCCTAAGAGCAATCCATTGGTGGAGTCACACGTTCGTTTCGAGTCCCATTTGGCGACTCTGTAGCTCAAAACGCGTCTCGAGTTTTGGCCGCCTCCATCGGTCTTCTGGCCCACTGTGGGAGTCCCTCTATGACCGCGGCACGGCCTCGGCGCGAGGGATTGCGAGGCTTTCGGACCCGGACGGCACTCCGGCCGGCACACTGAGAGTCGTCGCTCCGTCTCTCTCGCACTCGTGGGGCGTCCGGTAGAGGTGCGAGAGAGACAGAGTGACGACTCTCGGCATCAGTGTGCTGCACGGCGCGGCCCGCGGCCCTTGGCGGCCGGGGCCGGACTAGCCGGACTCCGGGGCGCCGCCGTGCGCTGCGTACCACATGTCAAGGGTGCGGCCTTGGCCAGGTTGCCAACCGGAAGTAACTCGGAGGGAGGGGGGAGGGGAGGGGGGGAGGGGCGCGTCTTGGCAGGTCGGGGAGTCGCCGGGACGAGCCCGGGGACGTTGGCGTCGGTGCTGGACCGCGCCGTGCCGTGCTGCGCCCTTGCCCTGCCGCGCCGTGCCACGCCGTGCCGCGCCCCTGCGTCCGGGTGGGGGTGGGGGCGGTGGGTACGCAATTAATGCGGTTGTCTGGTTGCGGCCCGGCGCCGCCCGGCACACTGTGGTCCCAGCGCAGACTGGCACTGGGGAATCCGGGGAGCCAGGTGATTAGTCTGCCGGAAGCGGTTTGGTTTCAGTCCGAAAATAAGGAAAAGCAAAAAGGAGAGAGAGAGAAAATTGAAAAAAAAAATGAGGTAGGCTTTTGTCAATTGGAAGTTGGAGAACGGAGTGTACCCAGAAAAATTGTTTCTTGACTTTTAATTTTATTGGTTTTTCTAAGAAAGAAAACCTTGGCACAAAAAAAAATTTCTTCATTTAAGAAGGGGTGGGGTGGGGCGGGGCGGGGCGGGGCGGGGCGGGGCGGGGTGCCCCTCGGGGTACGTATCGCCGGCTGCCGTGCCGCCGTCCTCGAACCAGGTGCGGCCTTCACTGCCGTTTCCCCGTTCTTTGCCCCTACAGTGTACCCTACTCTACCCCGAGCATAAAAGGTACCCAGGGCCCCATGGGGGTTCCGGCCGCAGCGCTCGGTCGGCCCGTCGGAGGCACCACGACACCGCGGCCGTGGTTGGCGGCGCCGCCCTGCAGGCCGAGAGTCGTTTGCGTCGCTCTGTCTCTCTCGCACTTTTGGGGCGTGCCACAGTGGGCCAGAGGACCAGTGGTCAAAACTCGAGACGCATTTTGAGCTCCAGAGTAGCTAAATGGGACTCGAACCGAACTTGTGACCCCACCAATGGATTCCTCACTCAAAAAGCAACTCATTGGTGGGGTCGAGGGGGCCACCACCCCCGTAATCCTGTGTACAAATTGGCTGGTAATCTCTGGTAATCCATGGCGTAATCACGTAATCCTTGACAAAATTCTGTCATTTTTCAACGTTTTTAGTCATTTTTCAACGTTTTTCAGCTATTTTTCAACGTTTTCGAACCAATTTGCGAAAATTTCACGCGTAATCCCTAGTAAATTTCCCGTAATCCCGTAATCTTGTGTACGCCTGAAATGAGAGTGGTGGCCCCCTCGGGTGGGGTCATACGTTCGGTTCAAGTCCTTTTCAGCGACTGTGCATGGATCTCACAACGCGTCCGGGATTTTGACCGCCTGCACCGGTCTTCTGGCGCACTGTGCGTTCTCATCCAGGCGTAGGGACAGAATGTGCAGGTTCGGCGTCCTGGAAACTAGTTCCGCACCACGCGCGGGGTGCGCCAGGACCACCTCGGCCTGCTCGCCGCGTGTACTTCTTGTCCGTCCGGCCGGCCGCCGCTTTTGAGCGGAGTTTAGTCCGACGGGCCGGAGTAACTTTCGCGGCAGGCACCGCGTGATTTCTCGTGGGAAGGCCTTGGAGAGAGAGAGAGAGAGAGAGAGAGAGAGAGAGAGAGAGAGAGAGAGAGAGAGAGAGAGAGAGAGAGAGAGAGAGAGAGAGAGAGAGAGAGAGAGGGAGAGAGGGGCAGGTGTATGAAGGTATATGCTGTAACTGCAAAACGGGGTTGTCTTTGTCCCCCTCCGCCTCGCTGGCCCGCTTATTACCCCGACTCGAATCGCCGAGCCTTGTTATTCCCCGTGATGAGGGCGAAGGCGCCTCGTGGCTTGGCCATGGCTTTGCGGCCCACGGTGGGCCAGAAGACCGGTGGAGGCGGCCAAAACTCTAGACGCGTTTTGAGCTCCAGAGTCGCTAAACGTGTCTGCAAACGAACGTGTGACCCCACCAATGGATTGCTCTCCGAACGAGGAATCCATTGGTGGGGTCACACGTTCAGTTCGAGTCCCATTTAGCGACTCTGGAGCTCAAAGCGCGTCTAGAGTTTTGGCCGCCTCCACCGGTCTTCTGGCCCACTGTGCGGCCGTCGTGCCGTCGTTGCCCGACGATGATGGCGCTGGGACGTCTGGGGACGGCCCGCCGCTGCAGGCGTTCTCGTCGCTCTGTCTCTCTCGCACTTGCGGGTCATCTCCCACTGGTGCGAGAGAGAGACGGAGCGAGGGAAACGACTTTCCCTGCTGGGCCAACACGGACCGTTATTATTTCCATCTCCGCGGAAAATGCTCTGTGGAAATTCCGCCTCGAAGCAGATCGTAAATGAAAGACCTCATTTTATTTGCGACACACATTCATTGAATAAAAACAACAACTAAAATGATGCCTTCAAAGAGATGTTTTTTCGGATGTAAACGAAATTACTTCTTTGAAGACAAATATAAAATGTTGCTTGGGACGGTAGCGATAAGTTTGCTCTCGAAAACTACAATCATGTGGCTGTCAAAACGGGTTACAAACTCAGATGCATACTCAGTACGCTTTGATCAGAGTGTGCTGATAAGTACGCTATGATGAGGGCGTACTGAGATGAGCACGCTTTGGTGAAAGCGTACTGAAATCAGTACACTCTCATCAAAGCGTACTCATCTCAGTACGCTCTTATTATAGCGTTCTCATCTCAGCACGCTATCACTACAGCGTACTGATGAGGCACTCTCCCATCATAGCGTACTGGGCCAATCATGAGCACGCAGTAGTTATTTAACTGCTTGATGCTATATAAAAGCACATCTCAAATGGAATTTAATCAAGGATGGGACCTTCTGCCCCCCTTGACCAACTGCGATACACTGATCACATTCTGTTTCTTGTTTCTATGGATTCCATCCAATTCACTCCATGTGAGATGTGATAAAGCAGTCAATAATAGTACTCACCAGACAGGCAGCAGCTGGCTTATCCACAAAATCACTGAAGTTGTTATCTTCTGTGTGATGACAAGGGGTGGCAGAATACCAAATCACTGATACTTTCTATGCACCTAACCTCCTGACAGGTGCAGTGTCAACACAAACAGTCTCTTAAAGTCCTTGTCTTTTCTTGACAGCTCACTAACATACATTGCAAACCGAAGTATCACCTCTAGGCGAGGAATAAATAAGGAAGACTGCGTTGAGGCAGAGTAAGAACCGTTCAAAATACTCAAACACGCTGCACAGGCCCGACGCTAAATCAAGAGACCGGCCACCTTCCTCCCCCCGCACCGCGTTTCCCCTCTCCCCCGCCCCTAAGTATGAGAAATTCTATAGCCCTGTCCACGAGATCTAGAGTCCTAAAGGGCCTTTAGGACTCTAACGAGATCCTGACACCTACAGCCTTTCTCCCTTCGGTCATCCAATAAAGGATCTTGATGTGCTTTAAAAAAAATGTTGCTTTTGTAGAAAAAGTTGCTTTTTTAAAAAAAAAAAAATGTTGAGTGTGCTGACTGGTACTATTTCTAGCGGCGTAGCAGCCCGGCGTCGCCCCTTGGCCGTCTTCTGAGACCGTCTGAGAACGCATGGCTTGCTCTTTAGAATACACGGGGCGGGGCGGGGTGGGACCCTCGCCCGAGCGCCCGCCTGCAAACAGGTGTTGTCGTTTTCGTCGGTGTGGCGTCGTCGCTGCAAGCGAGCACGGCACGCCACGGCACGGCACGGCACGGCGCGGCTGGCACGGCTGGCACGGCATGGCACGTTACGGTACGGCACGGCGCAGCACGGCACGGCGCGTCACGGCACCGCCAAACTCGCAGGCCGGCCGCTCCTCGTTCCACGCACAGAAACCCGACTTTCGATCGTCGCCGTTAGAGAGCGCACTGCCGCACAAGTTTGGGAGAATGCTAGAAAAAGAAGTCTCTCTCCCTATTCCTCCCCCCTCTCCTCTCCCCCCCCTCTCTCCCCCCCCCCTCTCTCTCTCTCTCCCTCCCTCTCTCTCCCTCTCTCCTTATCGTCGTCGTATGTCAGGGTGGTGTTTACAACGTTTCGGATCCCCGCAGGGCGAAAAAAAAAATGACTTCAACTTTCAGAGGTCAGGTCAACCTTGATGTGCTGTCATCGCTTGGCGGAAATAAGCAGAAAAAAAATGAAAAACAGAGTCCCATTCACACTCACACGCCCCCGCCCCCCTTTCTCTCTCCCTCATACACACACACACACATACATACACACACACGTACGACTGGTGTCCACACAATAGGGGAGATCATTTCCTCGACACGGTCCACGTGAATGCAGGCCCAGCGAAGGGCCTCTCTACACTCTGTGTGTGTGTGTGCGCGCGCGCGTCTGTGTGTAAGAGAGAGTTGGTGTTGTTGCTGCACGGTATGGCGCGGTCACTCCAAGGCTGCCTTTCCCATCAACCTGCCCCCGCCTCTCCCAAAACTGTCGATACTGAGAGAAAACGGAGTGAATCCGAGTGAAACGGAGCGGGGCTCTGATTCGGCCGGGGAGTTGTCAATAGCCCTGATCGGCCGTGTCCGCGTCCTGTCGGTGCGGTGTCCGTCCGCGTCGGCAGCCCCTCGCCGGGGCGGGGCGGGGCGGGGCGGGGCGGGGTGGGGCAGGGCCAGTGACATCAAGGCCAGACGCGCGCGTCCTCAGAGGACTCCGCCTCCGGGCCCCGCTGCTTGCCTGCTGGCCCTCCTCGGGGCTGGAATGGGGCAGCCAGGGCTGGCCAGGGGAAGCAGGTATGAAGGCACCTGCACTGTGAAAGCGTTTGGCTGTCACTCGATGACAATGTCAAGCTAGGTCCATTTTCTTTGCTAGAACGGGGCACTGGTGTCACGCAGCACAGTGCACTGATAAAATCGTACAAAGAACTGCTCGTTGTATGTAATACAAAGAAAAAGAAGGCTGCAGCCTGAGAAGGAAATTTGTATCACAACGAGCAGTTCTTTGTAGTGTCACCGCTCAAACTGGCCTCGCGCGCGGACGAGGTTCCGCGAGTCGCCGCGAGATGGCGCTGCGCGCGCCGAGCCGCCGCACGCTCGCGCTGGCGACCTAGGTTAGCGTTGTAACTAGTTTGTAAGCAATATTCGAGTTGACCCACATCGAAATCCAACTAATTAATTGCGCACTTACTGAATCATGTAGCCTTCGGCCCTATACTAACGTCACTCAGGATGGAGGGCTGAGAAAATTACTTTGCAACTTTGATCGCAGTTGAAGTAAAGCTTCGAGGGACTGCATGATTTGCGCGTGCAGCTAAACCCACTAGTTGTCTCAGCTAAGAACCCCGCGCTGGATCAGCAAACGTGGGAGTGGCTCTCGCGGCAAACACTATCAGCTGCGGTAGCAAAAGCATCATGGTTTTCATAGCTGAACCTCTTACTGTCTGCCTTAGCTAATTTAAAATTTGTAGCCACGGCAATGAGGTTTATGTTTTATTGCTAAGATAATGACTGCGGTAGTTGAGAACATTAGCTGGCGCCATATCAGCTAACACATTAGCTGTCACAACGAATGTTCAGCTGTAACAACTAAGATCTTTTTTTCCGTGCGGCCAAAAGTCGAGATGTATTTTGAGCTCCAGGAACGCTAAATGGGACTCGAACCGTACGTGTGACCCCCCACCAATGGATTGCTCTCCGAACGAGGAATCCACTGGTGGGGGTCACACCTTCGGTTCGAGTCCTGTTTAGCGACTGGACTCAAAACGCGTCGAGAATTTTGGCCGCCTCCACCGGTCTTCTGGCCCACTGTACAGCGCTCTGTTTTGACAACGTATCCCTGCCAGGCTGTTCGCGCTAATCCACGCCAGTACACGGCGCCCCTTTTTCGTTTACCGGCTTGGCCCATCAGCCTAAAAACCGGTGGCCGTGCTGCCGGAAACAACGCCAACCTCGGGGAAAAATAAATAAAAATAAATTAAAAGTGTCGTTTAATTGGTTTTTTTTTTAAGACTAATGTCAATATTTGTGGCGGCGCTGTCTTAGAGTGTAGGGCCGGCCGGCATTAACTTGACCGTGCCCCCGAGCAGAGTGCCCCAGCGCCCCAGAGCGAGCACGAGGCCCGCCAGTGGCCCTCATGCATGCCTTGAAGAATTAGCGGTAAGGCGCTTAGGCCGCAACCTGTTCCCGCCCGGGTGCGCCCCTACACTGGGTTCCCCGTTCCGCGTCACGTGGTGGACACCACGGCGGCACCAAGGGCGCGTTTTGCATTGGCCCAAGGGTAAGGGAAAAGTCGCACGTCAAAATTCTAGAACACTGTTGAAAAAATCCACGGCAAAAGGTACAGGCACAGTCTCGTAGACAATTTGCCTGGTACCACCGTACCTCAGCCAGTACGGCTTTTGGGGTACGGAGTACGGTTTTTCATAACATGGGCTCTTATGGGAAGCAAGGTTTTTTGGTACAGTTGTTCTGTACACCGTGAGGTACGGTCTAGCCGTACCTTTTTCCTTGAAATGTACACGGTAATAAAATGTACCTGGTTTTTCCAGGAAGCCTATGGTAATGAAAAAGACGATTTTCAGAGGGTTCCTCGGAAAATCAGGTGCAGTGTTTACCGTGCATTTTGTACGAGTTTCCACCTGGTTCAGTGATTTTCCGGCATTTTCTAGGCTTCTTTTTAATTAAAAAAAAATTCCTCTGTTTTTTTTATCGCGGTGACCGCGGGTTCGTGACCCCAGGCAGGCCACCGAGGCCGAGAGCGCCGAGGGCGAGGGCCGAGCGAACGGCAGCGCGGCTCGACTCCAAGCGGTCGCGCTCTGGTAGTGTGTCTGCCGGATCCAATTGCAAAGTTTGCATCGCTTTCTTTACGGCCGTTGTTTCTGCCGTCTGTTTGTTCGCCCGATCAAAGGGACGGCTCGACGCGCGGCTCGGCTCTGTGGGGGAAAACAATAAAAATGAAAATGGAGGCTGGTGGATAATCTGATTAGTACCTCAGAGAGAATATCCCAATGCGTACGTCAAACTCTACGGTGTCGGTGAAATGGAAGGCGTTGAATGGATTGCTCTCCGGACGAGGAATCTATTGGTGGGGTCACAAGCTCGGTTCGAGTCCTGTTTTAGCGACTCTGGAGCTCATGCTTGGTAGGCATGCGCTAGCTGGAGCGTGCTTGCAGGCATGCTCCTGGTAGAGCATACAATGTACGCTTTTGGATTTGATTGTTTCAAACTATAGTTCGAAAAGTCGCGGTGGAAATTCGAAATCCGCAGCGCCGCGAGGAAACACAGCGGTGCGCGTCGAAATGCCGCCTTTGATCCTGGCGCCCGTCATCCGTGGGGTTATTATAGCGAATGGAAAGGCAACAGCGGGAACAGCGAAAACAAGACAACGGCTGGGTGGATCCCCCTTTGTTTTTGAGGAAAAAGAGACGACAGAGGGGACCAGACTCCCAGTAGTCTCCCAGTACTCTCCCGCGCGCCAATACGGCCCGCGTACTTCGGTATTTCGGGACCGCTGGCCGTGCCCTTCGGCTGGCTACCCCTACAGGGCCCTGCCCAGGCCCTGCCTACCCCCTGGCCCGGCCCACAGTGGGCCAGAAGACCGGTGGAGGCGGCCAAAACTCTAGACGCGTTCTGAGCTCAAGCGTCGCTTTACGGCATCTCGAACGGAACGCGTGACCTCACCGATGGATTCCTCATTCGGAGAGCAATCCGTTGGTGGGGTCACACGTTCGGTTCGAGTCTCATTTCGCGACTCTGGAGCTCAAAACGCGTCCAGGATTTTGGCCGCCTCCACCGGTCTTCTGGCCCACTGTGGCCCCCGGCCCCGGCCCGGCCCTGGCCCCCCAGGGACGTGGATGGGGTTGACCGGCCGCAAGTTGGGACACACGTATTGAATATGCAGCCACAGTGGAGAATAAATGAGCCGCCCCAAAGTTTGTTCATCAAAGTTTAGAGTTCCGGGGCGAAACCCTTTCGCCGGACCGGGGGAAAAAAAGTGCTGCCAATTTTCCTCCCTGGCGAACCTATCGCCACCCTACAGCGATCGGCCCCGGCCAGCCCAGTCCTCAAGCAGTGTGACGTCATTGGCCGAGTTCTTGTCGCCCCACTCTCCATAAGTGTCATGGTGAACACTGAGAAAACCTTGGGGAGGAAAAGTCTACAATTTGTATGTTGGTGCTGCCAGGACGTTTGTGGTGCCGATGACTTCATTGTTTTGACTGTCCCGCAAGAAGCGCTCGGCAGGTGACTGTGACTGTAGCAGATGATTGCCGCCCCGAGGTGGTACCCCCGGGAGGTACCCCTGGAGGAGGTATACCCGCGCTTTCCGAGCCCTGCAGTCTCACCGTTCGAACACCCGATGCCGGGCCAGGTCGGGCCAGGCCAGCCCATGCTGGCGTTTCGGAGTTCGAAGCCCAGCGGCGCTCGAACAGATGACGCCTCTGAAAGTGGAGACCGCCGGTGTCCCCGTCCCGCGGGGCCGAGGTGGCCGCTGGCTCGCCGCTGGCCGTGGCGCTGCGGACTCGTTCCGAGAGTCGTCGCTCTGTCTCTCTCGCACTCATGGGGCGTCCCGTACAGGTGCGAGAGAGACAGAGCTCTCAGTCTGCTGGGCGCGGCGGGTTGGACGACCGAGGCCGAGGCCGCGCCGAGGGACGGCAAGGGCCGCCAACTCGGAGCGGCAAATCTAATACGGACAGTGCGGCGCAAATCAGGGCCTCTCTGGCATGGAAGAGGCCCGCGGGGCCCGCGGGGATGGCGCCAGCGCGGGCTGGGGATTCAATCTCAATGCCTGCATCGCTGTGCTCCGCCGTGCTCCGCTGCACTGCAAGCCGAGAGGGGGAGAGAGAGAGAGAGAGAGAGAGAGAGAGAGAGAGAGAGAGAGAGAGAAGAGAGAGAGAGAGAGAGAGAGAGAGAGAGAGAGAGAGACCTGCCGCCCGGGATCAGTCTGCTGTGCTCCGCTGTGCAGTGTGGGAGCCACCCACCTGCAGGTGGATTCCGCAGCGCTGTGCGGCCGTGGCTCTGTCTCTCTCGCACCCATACGAGACGTGCCAAGAGTGCGAGAGAGACGGACCGACGACGGCAGCGTGTGCTGCTCGTTGCCAGTTTGGAGGCGCGCACCCTTGCGCCGCTTCGCCGCTCCACCCCACGGCCCGCGACACAGGCCAGCTAGTTAGCGAGCGGCGCGTTGAGCTGCGTCTGCACTAATAAGTGTCATGCAGGTTCCAAAGCGCGCGGCGGCGTGGCGTAGCGCGGCCCGCGCCGCCACACCCCAAGTTAATTAAAAGTACGACTCGCGCCAGTTTGCGCTATTTTGCGTGATGTGTGTGGTACTCGTTGTGTACACTCTAAAAAAAAGGTACCTTTGCGAAGAGTGGCCGATGTTGTTTGCAACCGTTCACACGCTTAAAATCTGACGAAGTATTTGGAGCATGTACAAACTTTTTAGTTTGCAATACGAAGAACAAGTTTTTAAATTCCGAAGTATTCTCTTTGTTAGCTTATGGATGCTCAACATACTTTGTTATAACAAGATTCTTTTCTTTGTAAGGCCATCAACACCAAAACCATGAATTTTTCCTCGCAGGGCCTGTTAAATTTATTGTTAGTGTTTTTTTTAAAGTGCACGTCTTGTGCGGTATCGTGTTGCTCGATCGCCGAGCCTCGCCACTCATCCCCGGCTGCCCACCCCATCTCGACCTTTATCGTGTCGGGTGGCGGAGTCCTGGAGTCCTGGAGTCTCGGAGAACTTCCTGGAGTCCTGGAGTACTAGATTCCTTAGGTCGGGAGTCCTGGCGTCTTAAAGTCCTGGAGTCGTGGAGCCCTGGAATCCTGGAATCCTGGAATCTTGGAATCTTGGCGTCCTGGAATCCTGGAGTCCTGGGGTCCTGGATACCCGTTTTTGCATTCTGTCGTCGTTTTTCGGTTTTTATTGGGAGTTATTCGGTTCCAAGGGTGAAATTCGAGACTTGAATGGTGCTTACGATTTTTCACGAGCCGTCTATTTTCGCGAATTCAGCTTACGTCGACCTGCCTGCACGCAGGGCCCTTGAGCAATAATAAATCGGGCCGATAATTGATCGAGAATCTGCAAAGTGTTCTCTTGCAGCGCCCGTGCCCTCACCTCGAACGTGTTGCTTCAGAGAGAAGAACTACTCGATCAAGTTTCGGGGCAAGTTTGGTAGCTTCCCCTCGCCAGGCGCCACCACGCCACTAGGCGGAAGGCAGAGATTCAAACGGGGACGTGTGCAGCTTCCTCAGTAGACTGCTTTCGAGAGTCGTTTTCGTCGCCCTGTCTCTCTCGCACTCGTGAGACGTCACGTATGGATGCGGAGAGAGTCAGAGGCACGAAAACGACTCTCGGAAGCAGTCTGCCAGCAACTTCTTCTCTCCTGGGGGCAGCCCGGCTGCCCGTCCGCACCCATGGATTTTAACGCCATCGCCCACCTTGCCGACGTGCGGTTATGAGACAAACTTTTTGAAGCCTTCTTCCTTACCTCGATGGTGCTCCCTGCTCTGGCCCTCTCCCTCTCGCTCTCTCGCCCCATCCCCCCTCCTCCCCGATTCCTCCCGCCACTCAGCCCCTTGCCAGAGGCTCTTAGGAGCATTTCCCGGTGAACGCGTCTTAATTTATGGATGTTCCACTAAACGGCGCGAATGGTCCCTTTTTGTGTACGCCGCGTGTAAACCGATGAGGCATGTGGTCGTTGAGGTGGCGTAGAGCCTCGAGGAGTTCCCTCGTCCTTGCTCTCCGCTCTCCGTCCTCCCCTCCCTCCCTCCCCCCCCCCCCCTTCCCACCCCCCCTCCCCCTTCTCGTTTCCGCGTCCTGAAATACTCATCAACGCCAACAGTCTCGTTACATGCCAGGCAAGACAAAGCCGCATTAATCCTCTGCGAACTTATTTTGAAACTTTTCTCTCTCTCTCTCTTTTTTTTTTTTTAGCACTCAATAAAACAATTGTTTTTTTCTGGTGCGCGGCAAACACGGTCACCGGAGCGGCGAGGCTGGCAATTGGAATAAAATCACATGCATGCGGATAGAAACGGGACCCTGAAAAAAAAATTAAAACTCGTCCTTTTTAGGCACGAAGTAGCCTTATAGTATACCCAGGACTCAGCCGGCTCGAGATTTGATTTGTGTGGCCCTTTATGCATTTCGGAAGTTTTCTATACGATTTTAATGAGATTTTGCAGACTAGTAGAACTTTGAACGCTGATTCTGATGTTGAAATCTGGTCAAAAATTTGGTGGCCAATTTTGAGAAATTTGCTGTCAAAATCACCGTTTCCATGGCAAAACTCGACTCGTCAAAGGAAAAAAAAGGGAGTGGGGGGAGCCGAGCCGGGGCGGACCAATAGCGGAGCTTCTTTTTGGGTCTGTACAGCTTACTCCAAAAGCTGAAAAAGCAACGTTCGAAATGAAAAATTTCTTTGACTGCAGGTAGACAAGATGCAACAATAGAATTGGTGCCGGTTCGAACGCAGTTTTTCGGGTAGAACTATCCAATAATACTTCTTGATTGGAGTGTTTTTGGACATGCGCAGTGTTGTTGTTGTGATTCAGTTAGCACTAGGACCACTTCGCTCCACCTCGCGACTTGCAGTGCTCATGTTCCTCGAACAAGACTCACCCGCGTTTCGAAACCATCCCTCCCGAGTTTATGAAGTTTGTCAAACCAACCGTCGTGGTGTTGATACGTTGTAAGGGAGAACTATTACACAGAATTGAAGAAAACATGACTAGAGAACCATAGCCTTTTGAAACAAGCCAAACAATTCAACGTCCACAACAATGGAGGGGCAGTTTTAATGCGTGACTGCTGGCGCTTTCAGCTTCGCGATTTTCGCAAGGGCGCAGACGCCGAGAAAATAGTTGCCAACCCGAGAAAATTAATTTACTGACTTCTTTCTGCTAAGAACATTTTAATCATGATGGACTTCAAAGATGTTCCATTGTCAGAACACTGCGGAATACATTAGCATTGGAATTTTTTGAATTTACCAGCATTTTGATTTCTATTTATTGTCAAGTTTAAATTTCGACGGATGGCACATCGACCACATTGGTACCACTGCCATTGGTAGTCCCCTGAGCCACAACTTCACAACACCACTTCTTTTCTTTCTCCACACTCTTACACAATAATCAAATTGACTTCGTGACTCCTAGGATTTCTTGAAATCGTATTTTTTAAATTGAAGTTTTTTTAGGAGCATTGTTCTGCGATAGTTTATTTTGAGGGAGCGGTTATGAAGGCGAGAATTTTTTAAGGCATTATTTTTCGCAGGGAATTTTGTAAAGCTTTTTTTGGGAGAGCTTTGCTTTTTTTTGAGGGGGGGGGACTTTTTTTTGTGCACCTGCTGCCTGCTGCTGCTTGGCGGATTGATACGTGGAGGCCCTGCAGGTTCTGGAACGGGCAGGGCGGCGCGGGGCGGCGCGGGGTCGCGGGGTTGAGTGTCGCGCGTGGTGAGAAATGGTGGATTTGCCCAGCGAGCGGGAAACGGGAAAACAACAAGGAAGATAAAACGCGATCATATGTGTGCTCGGCTGCTCGGCTCGGGCGAGCGCCACCGTGCCCGTGAAAAAGCGTCGTGAGAGGAGAGGACACCTTAAAACTCTACAGCCGCTCTTGTAATACGAGAAAACGGCGGCTTCGCAGCCTGCGAAGGAAACGTTGTAAAACGAACGCTTGTAATAAAAGAAAAATCTGTGCTCGAAGACTTCTTCGAGCCTGCGAAGGATTTTCTTTGTATTACGAAGAAAATCATTGTATACAAACGATTCCTTCGCAGGCTGCGAAGCCGCCGTTTTCTCGTTTACAAAGAGCGGTTCTTTGCAGGAATTTATCTGTGAGAGGAGAGAGAGAGAGAGAGAGAGAGAGAGAGAGAGAGAGAGAGAAGAAAGGGGGGGGGGCGGGGGCCGCGACCGGCCTGCCCGGAGCTTATCAAAACACGGTGTGGCGTAGTGTAGCGTGGTGGCCGAGGTGCACTGCTGGGCCGTGGAGCAATAGGCCATGGCCAGCCAAGTGCCCTTCAAAGCCCCCCCCCCTACCCCCCTCTCCTCCTCCTCCTCCCAGTGCACCACCCCACTCGCCGCCGGACTCGCCGCAGGATTCGCGCCCTCAGTGTGCTATCAGTGTGCTATCAGCAGGCCGAGCGGGGCTGCCGTCGCTCTGTCTCTCTCCCACTGAAACGGGACGCCCCGTTAGTTAGAGAAAGACAGCCTCCTCTCGGAATTAGTCCACTGCGAGAAAAAGGAACGGACCGAGGGGGCTCTCTGTCTGCGGACATGATTCCGTTCACTATGATGAAAATTGGCCATGTTATGGTGAAAATTAGCCATGTTATGGTGAAAATTCTTCATATTATGGTGAAAGTACGCCATATTATGGTAAAAATTCCCCATATTATGAAGAAATTCTCCATATTTTGTTAAAAAATTTCCACAATGATGTAGAAAAGTCGCCCTACGTATTATGGTGTTAATTCGACACATCATGGTGAAAATTCGATATATTATGGTGAAAATTATCGTCGGTATTTTCAGCACATTTTCTGATTTTGAGGGTGGCTTCATTGAGCTTTCCCTTTACTTTTCAGTGTACGTGAGTGACTGACCGCCGCCCTTGTCTGTTGCAGGCTGTGAGGCCGCGCTGCAGGGGCGAGCTGCACGGCGCCTGAATGTGCCGGTGCTGGCTGGTGGTGGCCAGCCAAGGGGGGCAGGCCCGGCAGGCCCGGCAGGCCCGGCAGGCCCGGCAGGCCCGGCAGGCCCGGCGGGCCCGGCAGGCCGTGGGGCAGCGGGAGGAGGGTAGTCGCTCCAACATGAGTCGGCTAGGATGTACGTCCTCTTCCCCGCGGAAGAGATAGTCCTCGGTCCACGCCCCTCCCGGCAGCGCTTCGCGTCTCAGGCGTCGCAGGCCAGCCTGTGCCGCTACCACCGCCACCTCTACGAGCAGCAGCTGCAGGCCAGCCAGCCCTTCCCGCAGGACGTCGTCCTCCAGGAGCTAGCGCGCGGTGAGTGCCACGCTGTGAAAGAAAACTAAATTGGAAAATCCCGGAAAACCAAATTCTGGGTGTACCAACGAAAACCAACAATATTACTAACAATACTAATCAAAACAACTAATTATCATAACCGCAGTATCAGTACAGACTAAATTAACTTGTGGGTTATTTTTTGGCATAGTTCTGCTCCAAATTGATCATAAGTTTTCAAAATGTGCGTTTATCCGCTTAAATTCGTGCATTTCAAGCGTATGCTCTATTCCGCGCCAAGGATATGCACAATAAAAAAAAGGAAAAAAAAAAACGACTTTATAGTAATTTACTGTATAGATGCCCAGATTAGACTCTTCCGCCAAAATCGGGACGCACTCCTCTGCTGTATGAGGCTTCTATCGGAATTGTCTCGTTCCATTTCTCTCCCTCTCAGGCGGCTCACTCTATTTTTCTGACCCCTCTTCCCGTCTAACTGTTGGCCTCGCGGACTAACGGCATGTTTGTCATTTCCAGGGTAGTTGCTCGTCGGATGTCGCCATAAAAGAGGCAAAAGAGGACAGGTACGGAACGGAGGTACAGTGTAGGCATGCGCTAGTGCACTCTAGCCTTATTTCTCAGGCATCGGTCTTTCTCCGTCGCACTTGCTTATTGCTCACCCGGTTCTTCAGCGCCACACACATGTTATGTACAATTTTGTACGAGACATCACAGTTTTTTGTGCACACGAACTTTGCAAAACTGCACATTTTTTGTACAAAATTGTACAAAATTTGGTACAAATTTGTAGTGAAAGTTCGTCGCTTTTCTCTTTTCTCCCTGCACAACGGAGTTTTTCAAAAAGTGGCTTGTTAGTACACCGTTCACCGCGCAGGATAAAAGGGCCTTGTATAATGTCGTTTTTGTGTCGACGAATAAGGCCTGCCACCGCGAGGCTGTTGGTGAAATGGCTTTCACCATGTGTCACACGTTGGTCGCTGGTAGAGCGCTGTCCTGGTGACAGGTGGCATTTTCGCGTACCAAATATGTATGTTTGTGTGTATGTGTGTGTGTGTGTGTGTGTTTGAGCGCGCGTGTGTGTGTGTGTGAATGTATGCGAATGCGTGTCAAGTTTACCGCGGCCGTGGGTCTGGAGTGGGGTACGGAGGGTCCCATGATACTTGTCCTTCAACACAGGCGTGGACAGGTGGCTCCTCACTGTTAAAAAGGAATGTTGAGACGAATCATGAGAGGAATTATGGATGAGGTCGCGTGTACATTTAACCAACTCCATTCGTTTTCCTCCCTACCCCCCCCCCCCTCTCTCTCTTCTCTCTCTCTCTCTCCTTCTCTCGCGAGCGTTATTCGGTTGGTTTGCGCTAATTTTACGAGCCGGCTCGCCTTTTCGGCGGCGGTGCGGGCGGTGCGCACACTGTGTGCATCGAGGCGGTGGGCACACTGTGTTATCGGGGTGCAGATAAGGGGGAGGGGGAAAGCTGGCTGTCTCTCTATTCTGCCGGTTTATAGCCAGTCAATAAGCACCTTCCCCTCCCCCTCCCCCTCTCCGCTTCATTGCCAGGAGTCATGTGTTGCGCGAAGGAGACGGAGCGAAGGCGTAGCGAAAAGGGGGGAGGGGGGGTGGTGCCGGGCGTGGTAAACATTTTATGTGCATTTTATTGAGCCACCCATTACGCAAAGCTGGCCGGGGGGGAGGGGAGGGGGCAGGCGACGGGGGTAAGGAGGTAGCCCAGGTACAGACTCGTCAAAACAATGGCTCGACTAGGACGTACGGAGCGTGGCGTGTATACACAGCGAATCCACGAGCCCCTCCCACCCCCTCCCCCCTTCCCCCTCCCCCTCCCCCCGCGCGGCCTTGCGCTTCGCCCGCTTCGCGTCGCTCACGTCGGACTCATTTCAGGCTTATTTTTCGCCGTCCGCTCGCTTGGCGCGCTTGGCGCAAGACGCTTGCACGCGGCTACGTGCGCGGCCTGCGAAACCCAAACGGTGACGCGAGCGCCGAAAGATTGAACTGTTCTCTTCGCGGCGGCCGCTCCCGGGCCATCCACACTCAATGTTTTTGTACAAATTTTGTACCATACATCGCAGTTTTTTGTGCACACGAACTTTTCGCACAAATTTATACGCGATTTCGTACAAAAATGGGGGAATATGTGCAGTTTTTCGTATAAAAAACTGCATGAAAAGTTCGTGTGTACCTGTGACGTCTCGCACAAAATTTTACGCAACAAATAGTGTGTACTCGTCACAAAATCTGCACAAGCAAAACTACAGTCGAATCAGGCAGATATAGAGTCAGCTTTGGCTATGCGGTGGCACGTGGGTGGTGACTCTACTCACCAGTAAAACCAAGGAGAAACAACTGAAAAAAATGTGCTCTCTGAAATTAATAGACAATCTTGAATTCTAGTAAAATTAATTCTGAATTTATAGTCGAAATCAAAGAAATTCTTCAGAAACCAGCGACATTGACACCGAAAATCATATGGAACTTTGCCTGCTATGCAATTCATCAAATAAATTCATTCAAAAGTTCATGTAGAATTCAAACATTTTTGCACTGAAATTCAAAATTATAGCCCCTTGGGCAAAACTTAAGTGTAATAATAGGTACTTTTTGTTTCAAATTTGCTTTGTTCACGCTTGAAATGAAGCATAAGAGACTGAGATTGCGCTCTTCTTATCTATATGAATAGGGGAATGTCTTCTTCTTCTCCACCAGTGATCCGTCTCTCTCGCACCCCCGCCGGCGGCCCGTAATAACGAGTGACCTGCGTCTTTTCGTGTAGGTCGATGTCTAGTGCCTGGGGGCGTAGCGTGGCGTGGCGTGGCGTGGCGTGGCGCGTCGCTGCGTCGCTGCAGGAATCCTGGGGCTTATTATGTCAGCGGGAACACGGCGCGCGGCCCTCGGCCTAACGACAGGCCCCGGTCTTTTTTCTTTTTCGCGATTGTTACTTTGAGTGTCGTTGATGCGGTGCCGTCGTTAGGCCCTGCGCTGCGCTGCGCCTCGGGCAGTGCCGGGCTGCAGACTGATTCCGAGAGTCGTTTTCGTCGCTCTCTCTCTCTCTCTCTCTCTCTCTCTCTCTCTCCCTATAAGGGATGCTCCTCGAGTGCGGGAGAGACGGAGCGACAAAAACGACTCCCGGAACCAGTTTGCCGGCGACGACGGGACGAGTTCAAGTACAGAAAAAAGAAACAGGGCGGGGATTGTCCCGCGTGCGTTTGCACAGAGCTTCCGGCGGGCGGGGAAAAAAAGGTTCTTCCCGGTTTGCTTCACGATAAACCGTGTCAACTTCATACATCGTTTGGCTGATTGCTAATTAGTTTTTTCCCTGGCGGAAGTAATTGGTGGATTATCTCTGTAGACGCGGCCTCGGTGCGCCCATTTATTTCGTTTATTTCATTTCTCTGTTTTCTTTTCCAGCCTCCGCCGCTGCTGCAGAGGCGCCGGACCTCCCGCCTCCCTCGCCAGGCCTCCAGCCCGCCCCCGCCGCCCCCACCGCCCCCGGCGCCGCCCCCGGCCGGGCGGACCGCTCCCCGAGGTCGTCCCCGCGGTCGTCGGCGTCGTCCAGGTCGCGCGCGGCCGGCTCGGCGCTCGCCCTCTCCAACGGGCCGCCGACCCTCGGCGACGACTACCTCGCCGCGCCGCCGCAGCCGCCGTCCAGGAAGAAGCGCTCCTTCTTCGGCAGGACCCTCCAGCCGGGCTCGGCGCCCCCGAGTCCCCGGCCGAGCCCCAAGCCCAGCCCCAAGCCCAGCCCCAAGCCCAGTCCGAGGCCCAGCCCCAGGCCCAGCCCCAAGCCTCTTCGCGGTCTCGGCCTCGGCCTCAGCTGGCCGGGCAGCGCGTCGGCGCAGACCTCCGCCCCGGCCACCGGCACGGCCTCCACCATGGCGGGCAGCGACCTCACGCTGCGCGAGCTCACGCACCCGCAGTACAACGAGCCCCTGCAGAAGCACAACAGCGTCACCTTCCGCCTCGTCCGAACAGGTAGGCCACCCGCCCCGCCCTGCCAGTTGCAGCAACCACACTGCCAAGCTTTCCGGACTTTGGTTCGGGAAATATACGGAAAATAGCGACACCCCCCAGCAAAAGTCTGCTATCTGTGCGAGGCTAAAACATAAGCCGCTATCTGCGTGTGAACGATTTCTAAAGCCGCCATCTGCGCCGGACCAAAATAAAAGCCGCTATCTGCTTTTCCCACCTCGCGACTTTGACTCTATAGTTTAAGAACTAATACAGACATCGCTTCAAACTTTTACCTGTTGTACTAAAGTTTGTCAGAGTAACTTTGCCAGGGCCCAGAAACATTGTCCGAATGGTTAATTAGTAATTTGCTATGTTTATGTCAACCCTAACCTATACGGAAAGTTGGTTAGCGGCTTTTATTTTGGTCCGGCGCAGATGGCGGCTTTAGAATCGTTCGCACGCAGATAGCGGCTTATGTTTTAGCCTCGCACAGATAGCAGACTTTTGCTGGGGGGTGTCGATAGGGTCTTTTTGAGCTGGGTTGTCCCTGCTTCCCATTAGGATTGCATGTAAACTGTAGAAAACATGTACGGAAGCTCCGTAGTTCGCAAGGTGAGGACGCTCCAGGTAAATAATTGACCGGGGACGTCACTTACTTATTCTGCACCCTTTTCTGCCAGTGGAGTGGGCCAAAATCCTCACGACGTGCTGCTGTGGGCCACGTACGGCGCAGGCGGCCTTAATTCTTGTCCAGTTTCCAGGTTTAAAGTCGCTAAGCAGGACTCGAACCGAGCGTGTGACCCCACCAATGGATTCCTCGTTCGGAGAGCAATCCACTGGTGGGGTCACACGTTCGGTTCGAGTCCCATTTAGCGACTCTGGAGCTAAAAACGCGTCTAAAGTTTCGGCCTCCGCCACCGCGTGCTCCAGGGGCCGCCTGCGAACTCACGCTTAGGCAACGCGGGTGCCTCCCTGCTCGGCGGGCCTGCCTAGCCGCTGGACTGCAGGCGCTCTGCACCGCTCGGCGCCGCTCGGCGCGCAGCTGATGCCACAGGCAGACTCGTCGCTTTTGTCTCTGTCGCACTTCAGGGAC
Organism: Thrips palmi; assembly: GCF_012932325.1. Classification (NCBI taxonomy): domain Eukaryota; kingdom Metazoa; phylum Arthropoda; class Insecta; order Thysanoptera; family Thripidae; genus Thrips; species Thrips palmi. The sequence continues at coordinate 10,474,037 of NW_023144627.1, forward strand.
GTCCCAATGGGGTGCGAGAGAGACAGAGCGACGGAACGACCGGCGGGGTGCCGCGTGTTGCCTACACCCTGGCTGGCTGGCAGGCGCCACGTCCCGTTTGAACTCCTTGGCACTCCCTCACTGTAAGCGGTTCCTCCTCGCCGCCCATTTTTCTCTCTTTTGCATAATGTGCCCCCCTCCTCCCCCGGGCCCCCTGCCGGCTTTGTGGGCCGCGGCACTGTAAGTGCGGCTGGCGTGGGAGCGGCGCTGGAAGTGTGGCCGACCCGCCAGCCAGGTGCCTCAGACCGGAAGTCCCGCCGCCCCGCACGGTGTCAGCGCCGTGTTTTGAATCTCTTGGAAATTCCCGCCACGCGTGCCCCCCCCCCCCACCGCGGCACGTTCCGATGGATCAACTTGTCACGCGGCCGGCACGGCCCAAGGCACGCGGCCGAGTGTTTTGTAGGCAGGTAAGGGCACGCGCGTGGCATCCGTCAAGCCCCGCCCCGCGTCTCGCCTGCCAGTGGCGTGCCGGTCGCGTGGCGGCAAGGGGGAGGGTCGCACAGTGGGCCAGAAGACCGGTGCACAGTGGGCTGAAATCCGTAAAAACGACATTTAATACCATTTTTTCAAAATCATTTCTTGGATTGGCTGTGTGTGAGTTAATGTTCAGAAAGGTCCACTCTTGAAGAAAATGGACATGCCAGCCCAAAAACCTAGCCGTATCACAGTGAAAACTACCCGTGAAAACTTGGTTTTTTACGGTTACCGAGCTAGTGCCGCGGAGCACAAAAATTGCACAGTCCCCAAACCCCTTTCCGACCAGCCAGGGCAATTTTTTTATCCCGGTTTTCGGCAGAATCTATTGTTTGGGTATGCAACTCGAGATGAAGACAGAATGTGGACTCATTTTGGCCTTGGTGGCGTGAGAAGACACATATTTATAAATTTAGGTAAATATGCGAATTTTCATTTATTCCCAATATTCAATTTGAGTTTCAAAGCGACTCCTTCGTGTCCCGAAAGAGATCTATACGCCAAAATGTTCCTTGGACCTTCCTCTACAAGATCCAAATTCTATCAAAGGCTCATCGAGGCTCCTCTCGGATTGCGACGCGTCGAAAGCTAGCTCTGTTCGTCATTTCGCCGCGCCGCCGCAACGACAGGTGGCGCTGTTGACGCTGCTGCTTGCGCGCGCCACTGCCACCGCGTCGCCGCAAAAATCAGGAAGTAACGCGCGCATATCTCTGCAAGTTTCTAGGGTATAACATTTGCATGCAGTGACTGGACTGGACACTGGACAGGTATGTTTGAGTGTTTACGTGAGACATATCCGTGCGTACTCGCTCTGCCATCGCATCAGACAAGTTTCATTAGACAAGTTTAAACTTTCTGTGCAGTGCTGTGGTTGAGTTTATCTTGGTGTGTCTAGCGATGGCATGTGTAACCCACTGTAAACACCTAAAAGTTTGTCTGAAAACGGCAAAAAGGTTAGAAAACACGAAGTTAGAAACACGGACTTTGAAAAAAAATTTCAGGCTGTTACGGTTGTTACGGATATTACGCATGTTACGCAGGAGTTTGGGGGTGAGGGTGGAGACTTGTGGGGATTCTATTAGCCTTGCACTTCCTGTTCGACAAATTTTACATAGGATGTTACTGTTTTGTAGGGTAGCTAGGACATGACCCAAGTTTCTCGCCTGGAGCTGTACCAAATTACTTTTGTTGTTATTATTTACTGTTTTGTTGATTTCATTTTGTTTTTATTTTTTTCCTTGCGATGAACTTATTTTGACTTGTCCTTGGCTACCAAGTTGATAATGTGGTGTTAAAATAAATTTATGAACACTTTTTGGTCTTATTTGATGAAACCCGTCCTCTGAAAATTTAGACACATAGTCAGATCGATAGAGCGGCTCAAGACGAATCGATTGGTACTAGTTTGACTGCTGTAGCACAATCCGTTCGGCCACAGTCGAATTAAATGTCACATTTCGCTCCCTCAGCCCACTGTGGCGGTGGAGGCGGCCAAAGTCCCAGACGCGTTTTGAGCTCCAGAGTCGCTAAATGGGACTCGAACTGAACGTGTGACCCCACCGATGGATTCCTCGTTCGGAGAGCAACCCATTGGTGGGGACACACGTTGGGTTCGGGTCCTGTTTAGCGACTCTGGAGCTCAAAACGCGTCTAGAGGTTTGGCCTTGGTCGCTGGCGCCGGTCCTCTGGCACACTGTGGGTCGGGCCCTTTTTTCGAAGAGAGGCGACCAAGTGGGTCTCGGTTTCGGTCCACTGGAAGGCTGAGAGGTCTCGTACGACGGAGTGCTCAAAATTAAGTCAGCCCATCTTGCAATAAAAAGTTCCATGAAAGTTGCGGAACTGCGTAATTCTTACTTGCGAGTGGGTTTCTCTGTACAAACAAACACAATCAATTGCAAAGAAATTCCAGCACACTCGTCCTCTCAGTTCGTCTGACGGCAGTGGAGTGCGCTTACAGTGCAGTGCGCTTACAGTGCACGGCATGAGGATGGCGGTGGGGCGAAACTCTGCCAGTCTGTTGGCCAGCGCGCTGGCTGCATCCGAACAGCCGTTCCGTCTCTCTCGCAGCGTGGCTTGACGCCCCATGCGTGCGAGAGAGACAGAGCGATGGAAGAAATGCAAACACGACGGACTGGACTCCAGCCGCTGTGGTTGTGGCGAAAGCGGGAACCACAAGGGCATCGTAACTGCGCGACCGGGGTGGCCGACTTACTCGACTTGTGTCCAGCCGAAGTATTTTTTCGCGTTGTTTGTTTCCGAGTGTAGTGGCCCGGCGCACAGTGGGCCAGAAGACCGGTGGAGGCGGCCAAAACTCTAGACGCGTTTTGGGCTCCAGAGTCGCTAAATGGGACTCGAACCGAACGTGTGACCCCACCAATGGATTCCTCGTTCGGAGAGCAATCCACAGTGGTTTAAAATGCGATTTTCGGGGGAATAAGTCCTAGCAAGCGTCCCGTGCGACCAAATGCTACCAGAATTGAACTGAATCATCTGTAGGCAATAGGCAAAGACCAGTTCAAAGGAAAAAGTGGTCCGATAAAAATTGGATTTATAATGCTAAAATAATGAGAAAAAAAGCAAAATTAGAAGAAAAATGACAGAATTGACAAAAAGTGCAAAACTAAAAGTGCTCAAAATACTTAGTTTTAACTTCTAAGCCGCATTAAACCATTTTGTTACTAAGAAAAACAAAATATTTGAAAAGAAAAACAATTGCACTGATGTTTTTTTTTTCATTTTGAATGGTGCACACCAGAAGCGATTATCCCCAAAACTAATCAATTTTGCACGTTTTTGTGGTGTTGGTCCCCTTGCGTTTCGTGTTGCGGACGAGTGCGGAAAAGTTATCATCGGGGCATCTTAATATACATGTAAGGGAAGCGCCTCGCACCAATAACTCCGCCCATCGCGCCCCATCGATGTCCGAAACTCCAAAAGTGTGTTTTTTAATGTGTTGAACGCATTTGTAGCAAAAACCCGCCACCGTGAGCCAAACCGCGAACGAAATGTTGCGCTGTGTGCTGCTTTCCTTTGATTAATGATGAAACGAAAAGAAAAACACGCAAACATACCAGTATCATCGCCCTCGTTGGAAAAATAAGGAACGAAACATCTAAGAAAATTAGGTGAATTTGATCAAAATACAAAAGACTAAAATCAAACCCTTCCCAGTGGCTCCCAGCGTCATATAAAAATCTATAAACGTCATTTTATATTGTATTGGAGTATTATAGTTCGTTTCCACCCCCCAGAATGCCCCCCGCGACACTTTTGAAAAATCGCTTTATTCCCCCTAAAACAGGATTTTAAACCACTGTGCAATCCATTGGTGGGGTCACACGTTCGGTTCGAGTCCCGCGCTTAGCGACTCTGGAGCTCAAAACGCGTCCAGAGTTTTGGCCGCCTCCACCGGTCTTCTGGCCCACTGTGCGCCGCTCCCGGCGAACGCGATGCCGCGCGACTTTTTCAACTTTATCAACGCACATGGGGCCATTGCCGGGCCATGATGTGTTTGGCATGCAGCCACCCAGCCGAGCCGTGCCGAGCCGAGCAAAACTGAGCCGTGCCGAGCCGAGCCGTGCCGAGCCGAGCCGAGCCGTGCCGTGCCGAGCCGAGCCGGCGGACGGATGAATGGACTCCGGCAGACTGTCGGAACGGCGCCGGCCTTCTTGCCGAATGAGGCCGACGAGCCCTAGCAGTGTAGGGCCCAAAGACTCGCCAAAAGACCACTTTCGACGGATACAACTGTTTGGACCACCACTGTGAAAATTTGAGTTGTCGCTTGATGTCAATTTCACAGCTTATTTTCCACAAGGATGACCTCAAAAAAAATTTGGTGACGTTGTCACGCCTTTGGAAGCTCATGTACTTAGTGATCTGAAACCATCTGAAACTCTCACAGTTTTATTCGAAAGATCTTTGCGGTAGTTTGATGACATTGAAGAGTGTGCTTCAGGTAACCCGACCCACCGCAGAGGCAAAGATCTTCCAGCCTCATTGAGCTGTTTGATTGCCTCGAACTACGAGTGACCTCTTTCCCTGCCCTGCCTCGCCCTGCCGTGACCTTCCCTCCTGCCGGTCCTTTGTATGAAAGCCACGGAGCAGCCTTGGCTTACAGTGGTGGTGCAGAGTGGGGGAGGGGGGGGGGAGCGTCAATCGACTGGAGTGCTTTTAGCCTGTAGTGGCAAGCTCTCGCCGGCGATGGGGGGCGGCGGGGCGTGGCGGGGCGTGGCGGTCGAAATATCGGGCCGAGGTGCGTTGTGGAGATATGCAATTCGCCGGATAGGCGCACTGTGCGCTGCCACCCGGTATGCCTCAACTGGGCGCCGCACAGTGGGCCAGAAGACCGGTGGAGGCGGCAAAAACCTAGACGCGTTTTGAGCTCCAGAGTCGCTAAATAGGACTCGAACCGAGCGTGTGACCCCACCAATGGAATGCTCTTCGAACGAGGAATCCATTGGTGGGGTCGCACGTTCGGTTCGAGTCCCATTTAGCGACTCTGGAGCTCTAAACGCGTCTAGAGTTTTGGCCGCCTCCACCGGTTTTCTGGCCCACTGTGCGCCGGGCCGGGTCGGCTCTGTGGAACGGCGGGCGCCTTTAAAGGCACCAATTGCGACATTATTTTTCCATCTTGCTGATCTCTTTTCTCGGATTTAATGCTAATGACGACGAAAAGGGCCGACGACGCTGCCTTGTCTGTCTGTCTGTCTGTTTGTCTGTCTGTCTGTCTGTCTGTCTGTCTGTCTGTCTGTCTGTCTGTCTGTCTGTCTGTCTGTCTTCTGTCTCTCTGTACAGGAAACCTGCATTCAACAAAACAAGAAACAAACACTCACAAAACTGCATGCTCATCAGTCCAACATCAGCCCCACGATTTTCAAATCTATTCCCAACCAAAAACATTCCATACACTTACCTCGTGCCTCGCTGCTTTGCCTGGCTATCTCTCCGTCCGTCTGTCTCTTTGAATGTCCGTCTGTCCGTCCGTGAGGCCGTCACAGTGTGACGCTAAAGAAAAAGCGTGCTGACGCGGCGATGCCAGGTGTCGGCGCTGTCGGGCGCAGGGCGTGACAATCTAATGACCCCTGCGATAGGCCGTGCCACGCCCTCGTTGTGCTGCCGGCCAGGCGGACAGACAGACAGACAGACAGACAGACAGACAGACAGACAGACAGACAGACAGACAGACAGACAGACAGACTGTAGTGTCAGTAGCCAGTGCCGAGCTGCTGATGAGGCGTTGATCTGCCGTTGAAACAACGTTGCGTTGCGCCCTGTCAGCCCGTCATGCGGTGTTGCTTTGCCGCTGCACAGTGGGCCAGAAGGCCGGTGGAGGCGGCCAAAATTCTAGATGCGTTTTGAGCTCCAGAGTCGCTAAATGGGAGTCGAACCGAACGTGTGACCCTACCAATGGATTGCTCTCCGAACGAGGAATCCATTGGTGCGGGGCGGGGTTACGCGTCAGATTCGAGGCCTGTTAAGTGGTTGAACGCGTCTTGAGTTTTGGCCACCGGCACCGGTCTTCTGGCGCACTGTGTGCTGAAGCAGTGCACCTCGTGATGCAGCGAAATTGTGACAGTCACTCAGTGGAACGGAGAAACAGTGAAGCAGGGCGGCGGTCGTGGGGCTGACGAGGCAGACGGACCTGGCGCCGCCGCAGGGAGTTGAACCCGCGCCAGAGGGCAGTGGGGGGAACACCTAGCTGTGCCGCGGCATGCCGGCCTCGTGACCGACTAAGCCTCCAACTTCCGCTTTGTTGACGGACGTCTTTTTGTTTCATTTCCACGACTTTCAACGACGCAAGCAGACGCAGCAGTGCGGTGCAGTTTCGAGATCTGAATTTACGGACACCGCTGTTTTGGGAGTATATTTTGCAGCGCAGTTTTGTTGATTATATCCTTGTTCATTTCTTGGTTTGTGATATGCACGGTAAAAACGGTACCTGGTTTTCCCAGGAATCCTATGGTAGAGACATAGGTGACAGGAAGTTGCTATGGGAAAACCGGGAACCGTTTTTACCATGTGGTCCTATATATTTTATGACGCTTGTAGTTTTAAATTATATTACGGTTGTCGATGAAAACATTTGGAAAATTTATAATTGTTTTGAAAATGTAATATCCCCTACCGCAATTTTTCAGTGTCATGCGTGTGTCGGGCACTCTGCGGACTGCTCGGGCTGCTAGGCGCGTATGAGGCTGCAACAGTTTATGACACACATCTCTGCTTTGTTTTCGTGGGAAGAGTGGGGTGGTGGTACTGGTGGTGGTAATGAAGTCTCTCGAAGGGAAGGGAGGTGGGGGTGAGGGGTGAGGAGGAGGAGGAGGGGGGGGGGGTTGTTGGATGCGGCGGTTCATGTGAAAATAGGCACGTCCTGTTCCGCCTAATTTAATATCCGTTCTCGGCTGCGGACGACTTTAATTCACGCCTTTCGAGTTTTAGTCTGTTTGTACGAGGCTCCCATTCTCTCTCCCCTCCCCCCTCTCCTCCCCCCTCTTCCCCATCCCTCTTTCAAGACGACGAGGTCTTGTCTCATCCAGGCGGGCGCCAAGTGACTCTTTAGGCTCTGGAGCGCCGCTGCTGTTGTTGTTGTTGTTGTTGCTGCTTCTGCTGTCGCTTTCTTTGTTTTTGTTATTGTTGTTGCGGCAGCAGTCCGGGCCACTCGTGCGAAATGAACGCGTCCCGGTTGACTGGCCGGCCGCTGGCTTTCGCATTTCGTCCCCGTCGCGCTTCTGTCGGGGGGGGGGGGGGGGGGAGTGTGGCCTAGTTAGCCCAGGCGGCGGGCCGGAAACGCGGACTTGATGTTGATGGCGTCGCGGTGCAGGCGAGCGTGGCATCACCACTTTTCCGCGTGTCGGCGTACGAATGGACCGCGGTGACGAAGGCGTGGGATCCCCGCTCTCTCTCTCTCTCTCTCTCTCTCTCTCTCTCTCTCTCTCTCTCTCTCTCTCTCTCTCCCTCTCTCCCTCTCTCCCTCTCTCTCTCCAACTAAAAACTCTGTCTCTCTCTGTCTCTCCAACTCAAAACTCAAAGCAAGACTGGGACGGGAGCGCAGGTGCACAGCTTCAATTTGCTGTCCGCGCCAATGTCAACCTGTTGCCCTGACGCCCCGAGCCCGCCCCGCCCTGCCCCCGCCCCGCCCCGCCCCGCCCCGCCCCGCCCCCGCCCCGCCCCGCCTTGCCCACCGACTGCACCCTGGGGATGCTGCACCAGCGCGGTCTGGCGCGGTCCAGTCATCCCCCAGCGCGGTTCCCTTCTCATGCGGGGAAGCACCACAGCGACTTGCAGTGGACGGATGCTAAAAAATAAAATGGTTTACGCACGAACCGAGGGTCGGTTGCGCGGGTGGCGTAGGTGGTTATGACGTCATTTCCATTTCATTCCCCCCTCCCCCAATTCCACAGTGCGCCGGAAGATCGGCGCAGTGGCCAAAACTCTGGGCTCCAGAGTCGCTACAGAACTCGCAGGACGTGGAAACGGGAAGTACCGGAAATACGCAGTTTCGTCCGAAGGGCAGAGAATTGGAGCGACCGAGGAAAGCAGTCATTGTTGAACTGTCCTCGTAGAAAGTCTCCCGGACGTGGTACTGCCTTATCCGGGCACCGTAATTCCGGCCAAAGTTCGCTCGGGACGTCGGTTCTCGTTGCCCTGCTAACCTGCTTGGCTCCCCAATATTTCGGGAGCCTGTTCGACAGGTAATCTCTCCGGTCTGGCGAGGCCGCTCAGAGGTCCAGAAGACCAGTGTGGAGGCGGTCAAAATCCTGGACACGTTTTGAGCGCTGGAGTCGCTGAATGACACTCGAACCGAACGTGTGACCCCACCAATGGATTGCTCTCCGAACGAGGAATCCATCGGTGGGGTCACACGTTCGATTCGAGTCTTGTTTAGCGTCGTTGTTATCCAAACTCGTCTAGAGCTGTTGCCGCCTCCGCCCACTGTGGGCCGGGCGAGGCTGGGCACGCCGGGAACACGAGCAGCCGGTGGCCCAGAACCCGGAAGTGGTAATGCTGGCAGGATATTGCGTGTGGAACGGGCAAACGCAATTCGCTCAGCGCTCCGAATCAAGTCATTTTCTGTTTGATTTCCTGCGACAATCCCGGGCGGGGCGAGTGCGGCCGTGCCGTGCCAAGCCGGGCCGTGCCACCGTCTGGGAATAAACGCCCCCTCTGCATCCCGGAGGGGGCTGGAGGGCGGTCCGGAGGGACGGGCCTGGAGGAGCGCTGCGATGGCAACCCGAGCAGTGCGCACTGCGGCACCCTTGTCCAGCATGCCATCGACATCCTCGAATACTCTTTAAAAGCCTTCACTGTATTGAAAAAAAAACTTGAATAATTTGTCGTCGGTCTTCGATAACTCGGAGAAAACCTTACTACAAACTATTTTAAGCCTTATAAAGTAAATCAGCTTGTTAAAACAAAGAATTTTGTGCATACATAAGCTTACAAAGAAAACACTTCATGATTTACGAACTATTTCTTCGTATAACATAGTAAAATTAGTTTTCACTATGTATATGCTCAAAGTACTTCGCAAGGTTTTAAGCGCGAATCCGAACCTCCCATGTTTCTTTTTTAAATGAGTTTCCAGCAGGTACATTGCAAAAAAGAAATCTCAAAAATTCCCGAAGAGGCTTCGGAAAGCACTTTTGATATTTTCTCCATTTCGAAGATTCTCCATATTATTGCGAAACTCTGAAAACTCTTTGGACCTTATAGAGATATTTTGGGTTTCTTTAAAATGTACGGAGACAATCTTCACCATAATATGCCGGTGCTTGCTTCCCGTCAGCTTGAACCGAGTGTACACAGCTGTCAAAACTCAAAGTATAGATTTATTCTAAAACTAAATAAAATTATGACATGATAATGAAATAGTGATAAATCAATAAAATAAAATGACGCGGCCCGTCAGGCATACGCTAGTGGGATTGTTTTCGACGGGCAGCACCTGTTGGTCGGTTTGTTATCTCATAATTGGATGGAGGCTAGCCAGGCTAGCCAGGGGCCGCGAGTGCCGAGTCGGCTTACCGATGCTCCCGGTGCTCCGCCGGGGGATTAGTCTTTTATCACGGGTCTCTGAAATGTTTCGGTTGTAGGTGGGTGGACTGGGACGGGTCAGTCGTGGAAGTCCTTCCAATCACCTACTCGCGCAGTCCGTACTGCGATGGCTACACTGTTAAAATTTCAGTCGTCACTTGATGACAATTTTTCATCACAAGTTTTCTTACAACAATGTCATCGAATCAATTGATGACCTTGTTGTCACGTCCATGCAATAAGTATAGGAGCTTTGATGAAAATCGTCATCAATTTGTCATGAGATTGTCATCATTTCAAAGTGATGAAAATATCATCCACGTTTTTGTCATAAAGTGACAACAAATTTTCACAGTGTAGAGGAGTCAGTATTGCCGCGGTGGCGGTTGTTGTCACAGTGGAGAGTGGACAGTTTGGCGGCAGCAGGATTGAGCTTGAGGTTGTGGCGGATTCAGGCGGGGGAGGGGCAGTTTTCACTCAAAGTCACTGCTTTAATCCCATCAGTGCCATCAGTGGGCCAGAAGACCGGTCGAGGCGGTCAAAACTCTAGTCGCGGTTTGAGCTGCACAGTCGCTTCAGGGTCGCTAAATGGGACTCGAACGGAACGTGTGACCCCACCAATGGATTGCTCTTCGAACGAGGAATCCATTGGTGGGGTCACACGTTCGGCTCAAGTCCTGTTTAGCGACTCAGGAGCTCGAAACGCGTCTAGAGTTTTGGCCGCCTCCCTCTATCGGTCATCTGTCTCACCGTTGTGTCTCACTGCGTGGTTCGGACCCTTGTGCACCTTGACGTTCACCTGCCTAACTTTCGCCTTGTCAAGTTTGTTTTTTTTACAGTGTCCACGATGAAAGTCCCTTGTGTCCCTTCGATAGCGTCACGCGCGTGACCTTGACCTCAGCGGGGCACGTGCGCGCCGAGTTATTAAAATAAATGTCTCTGGCTGTCCGTGATTTGGCCGACGTGTCCTTGTGTGTCCGTGTGTGTGTGTCCGTGTGTGTGTGTCCGTGTGTGTGTGTCCGTGTGTGTGTCCGTGTGTGTATGTGTGCGCGTGTGTGTGTCTTTGTGAGTGTGTTTGTGCTAGTGAGTCGCTCTGTGACCGCGGACCTGTGTCCGAATCGAGGGGCTAAGCCGGACGGACCGCCCAGTGCCCTCTCACAACACACAGCGGCACGGCCTGGCCCTGCCGGCACTCCACAATGAGGGCCGAAGGCAGAACGCTCCAACCAACCGGGATGGAGCTGGAGGGAGGCAAGGACAGGAAACACACACTGTCACCCCCCCCCCCCTCTCTCTCTCTCTCTCTCTCTCTCTCTCTCTCTCTCTCTCTCTCTTCCGTTCCTCAATACCAAAACTTTAAAAAATTCAAGGTTGAGCTCGAACCGAACGTGTGACCCCGACCCCATCAATGGATTCCTCCACCGGAGAGCAAATCTATTGCACAGTGGACCAGAAGACTGGTGGAGTCGGAGTCGGCCAAAACTCTAGACGCGTTTCGAGCTCCAGAGTCGCTAAACTGAACTCGAATCGAACGTGTGTGACCGCACCAATGGATTCCTCGTTCGGAGAGCAATCCATGGGTGGGGTCACACGTTTGGTTCGAGTCCCATTTAGCGACTCTGGAGCTCAAAACGCATCCGGGTTTTTGACCGCCGCCACCGCAGTGGCAATCCACTGTGCGGCGGGGCGGACGGCCCCGTACTTCTCGTGACTCGGCGACCCGAAGCGCCTTTTGGCGGGAATATTTAGACGCTTTGAATGCGTGTTTGTTTGGTGACGGATCTGTTCTCCCCGCGGTGCGTCACCACACCTTGTGCTTCGGGAAGCTTTTAAATCAAGGAGCGCGCCAAAATACCCCGGCCGGTCCGTAAATACCGCGCCGGGCTGCAGGCGGGGCGCTCTCTCCGTCTCTCTCGCACTCCCACGGAACGCCCGGCACGCCCCGTGAGTGCGAGAGAGACAGAGCGACAAAAGCGCCGCGCGGATTCGGCCTGCTGCTGCCGCGCCGCCGGCCGCTTAAAGACTATCATCACCTCCCCCTTCCCCACCCCCTGGCCCTTTCTCCCGAGCGTCAATCCAACGTCTCCGTTTGCACAGCCTGTTGGTCCGCCTGTCTGTCTGTTTGTCTGTCTGTCTGTCTGTCTGTCTGTCTTTCTGTCTGTCTGTCTGTATGTATGTATGTCTGTCCGTGTGTCTGTCTGTCTGTCTGTCTGTCTGTCTGTCTGTCTGTCTGTCTGTCTGTCTGTCTGTCTGCCTGTCTGTCTGACTGTCTGACTGTCTGACTATCCGTCTGTCTGTCTGTCTGTCTGTCTGTCTGTCTGTCTGTCTGTCTGTCTGTCTGTCCGTCGGTCTGTCCGTCCGTCTGTCCCAAGGTCTGTCCGTCCGTCGGCCCGCGCTGAACCTGACCTACTCACACGTCATTCTTGGCCTTCTTTACGGGGGCGTAAACCCGACGGGACGGCATGGGTGGCCCGCTCGCGAGGCTCGCCAGGCTTGCCAGGCTTGCCGACCCGCACAGCGGACAGTGTATCGCCTCCGGTGTCTCTCTCGCACCCCTGCGGGAGAGTGCAAGAAGGACGGAGCGACGAAATCGCTGCCGGTCGACGCGGGATGAGTTCTGTTACCTCCCGGCTTTTATGTCAAGTAGCGCGCTTCGCTCGCAACCGCCGCTGTAGGCTGATTCCGAGAGTCGTTTTCGTCGCTCTGTCTCTCTCGCACTCTTGGGGCGTCCCGTACAGGTGCGAGAGAGGCAGAGCGACGAAATCGACTCTCAGTCTGCTGATTCGTCAAGGGTCTTGGCCTTTTATTTATTGGTGTCGTGTTCTCTCTTTAGTGACGCCAGAAATTTCGTTGTCTGTCTTTCTGAGTGGCAAACCCATCGGAGCCCGAAGCGGAGCAAGCACCCGGCAAGGCCAATTAATATTTTTTCTCGACGTGATTTTTTTTCTAATTCGCGCGTCTGCTTGAATGTGCCGCCACGGCTCATGAAAACCGTGCCTCGCCGCGCCGTGCCGTGCCGTCATGCTGTGCCCCCTTTGTGTCTCGTGTGACCGGCAAGGCGACTGGCCAGCGGCCCACCCTTCTTAGAGACACTCTTCGTACCGACACTGTTAACCACTCTGCAAACGCACACTTTTAGCGACTCTGGAGCTCAAAACGCGTCTAGAAATTTGGCCAACTCCACCGGTCTTCTGGCCCACTGTGCGGGGTGCGTTGACCACCCCCTTGTCACCAGTGCTCCGACCGACTTTGAATATTTCGATAAATAAAGATGCCAGGCACGAGTAAAGTAGTCAGGGCTCCCGGGGAGGCGACGCGGCCTGTCCGCTGCAGCCGAGAGTCGTTTTCGTCGCCCTGTCTCTCTCGCACGGCAAGGGAACGCCCCATGAGTGCGAGGGAGACAGGGCGAACGAAAACGACTCTCGGAACCAGTCGGCTGTTCCCTGCAGCCGAGCCATGAAGCAGTCACCATCGCCACACAGTTCGCAAAAAGGAACCCGAACCCCATTCCGACGCTCCGGCGGTTTGAAAAGCGCGGACGGGATTTCAGTCGAGAGCAAAGGAACCTGTCCGGCTCATGCGGGTACCCACCTGCTCGCTTTTCAGCGGCCTCTGCTCTCCTGTCTGCCTGTCTGTCTGTCTGTCTTGTCACTTTTTCTGTCAGCTTGTTCGTCTGTCTGTCTGTCTGTCTGTCTGTCTGTCTGTCTGTCTGTCTGTCAGTCTGTCTGTCTGTCTGTCTGTCTGCTGTCTGTCTGTCTGTCTGTCTGTCTGTCTGTCTGTCTGTCTGTCTGTCTGTCTGTCTTTATCTCCCTCCGTCGTGGAAGTGGGCCCCTTGGCGAAGGCCCTCCCTCTTTTCGTCGCACTGGCCGCTCAATTTGTAGGCGAGCCCTTCCCAGCCCATCCGGCGGCCTGTGGCAGTGCCGTGGCAGTGCCGTGGCAGTCCTCCCCCTCAGCCTCCGCTAAATCCCGCCCAGAGATATTTGTAAAATTAATGGCTGGGAGGGAGCTAAGTGATCTCTCCTATACTGCCCTCTTGGGGCCGCCGCCGATGGCGGAAAGGGGAAGGAAGAGGAGGAGGAGGGGGGGGGGGGGTCTCCGCCAAAAACAAATGAGGCTGGGACGCCTGCTTGACAGTGCGGTCGCAGCACACGGCGGGACGTGCGGCGCATGAACCGGCCCGCGGCGCCCCGCCCGTCGTAGATTCAAATACCGGCGAGGCGGTGCAATTTTCTCCCCCGCACAGTGGGCCAGAAGACCGGTGAAAGCGGCCAAAACTCTAGACGCGTTTTGAGCTCCAGAGTCGCTAGATGGGACTCGAGCCGAGCGTGTGACCCCACCAATGGATTCCTCGCTCGGAGAGCAATCCATCGGTGGGGTCACACGTTCCGCTCGAGTCCCATTTAGTGACTCTGGAGCTCAAAACGCGTCTAGGGTTTAGTCCGCCTCCACCGGTCTTCTGGCCCACTGCGCCCCGCGTCGCCCACACCGTAATACTGACCTTGCGCAAATTTGAGTTGCCGAGCCGAAACACGGAGTGAGTCCCAAACGAGGACCGTGCGGCGGTGCAATCCAGACGGATGCGTCCTCGAGTCGGCGCCGAGGGAAAAGCACGCTGTCTCTCGCACCTTCACGGGAGGCCCCGTCGGGGAGAGGGATAGAGCGACGCTAGCAGCGTCTAGACTGATTTCGAGAGACGTCTTTTTCTCACACTCACAAGGCGTTCCCCATCGGTGCGAGAGAGACCGGGCAACCGAAAACTACGTACTCTCAGAATCAGTCTGCTGCAGCCTGCAGCAGGGTAGGCAACTTTAGATACATGCCCCTGCAAGGTTGGCAATAGCCCCCTCCAGTAAAACTTTCTGCACACGCCCCTGCCTGCAGGCCGCTGGAGGTAGAAGCAAGGGAGAGAGAGAGAGAGAGAGAGAGAGAGAGAGAGAGAGAGAGAGAGAGAGAGAGAGAGAGAGAGAGAGAGAGAGAGAGAGAGAGAGAGACTGAAAAAAAAAAATCGGGGGCAGGAAAATAAAATGGTAAAGAAACGGGTGGATGAAAAAAACAGGAGCAACGCTTGCTAAGGAATGGCGAAAAGATGACAAGGCGTGAACGGAAAATAAAGGAAAACAAGAACGCTTTAATAAAGATGCGTAGGCCGACGTGCGGGCAGCAGTAGGCGGCGGGGGGAGAAGAGGTCCTTGACTCGCGCCCGCCCTGCCCCGCCCGCCACGCCACGCCTTGCGGAGGACTCCCTCGAGGGCGGCACGAGGAACACAGGTTCGCGCAGAAGGGCAGCTTTGGCCCCAAATCGCACCCCGCCTTGAACTCTCCCTCCTCTTTCTTTGGGGGGCCCGTCTCGTCTCCCGTGGCGTGACTTCTCTGTTTTTCAGCCCCTGAATCGGGACCGACCGAGTCGCTAATTTGGCTGTCTTTGTCGGCCGACGCCGCGGCCCGGCCATCCTGACCGCCCCCCCCCCCACCACCGCTTTTTCATTTCTGTATCTTTCCGCTCTATCAACTCCAACTTAGCGCACAAGGCCTCTCCCCGAAGACGGCCCAGTCGCACTTGGCGCTCGGCGGCGTTTTGGTGATAACCAAGGAGTACCACTCTACATAACAATGCCTGTCCCTCGGCTGCCCTCGGCCGGGGTCGGGCCCCATCCCCTCACCCTTGACCCGCCACGGCGTGCCACGGCCCTTTGCAACGCAACCCTTAAACGCTTTAGCCCCGCAGGGCCCCAAGGGCCTGAAGCCCCCCGAGGGGCCCGAGGGGGCCGAGGGGGCCCCAATCACGTGACCGAGTTCGACCCGCAAATGTACGGGGCGGTGTCTCTGGCAAGTGACGTGATGGGAAGAGGCTGCAGGTGTCGGGGGAAGTCCCAGGAGCGTGTGCCAAAAGTAGATGTGTTCGATAAAGACCGACAAAATTGAGAAAATTTCCATTCGAGGAACGTAAAAGGAAGCAGATGATACTCGTCTGGTCCTTTTCGATGTTTGTTATTAGTGTGGCCGCCGCGTCGGTTGAAAGCTATGTACAATTTTATACGTAAATTGGGGGGGGACAGAATTTTTCATATTGTGCTCAAGTGTTTGTAAAATTGGACCTAATGTACAAATTTGTACATAACTTTCGTATGTACAAATGAGGCCATAGTTATGGACAAAAAGTCCATCAGAATTGAGTGAGCTCAAAAGGACCTCTAAGAGGGTGGAGCTCAAAGAACAAGAAACGTCATTTTGATGTCAGCATGACTTATTTTCGCCAAAATTTCGACAAAAAAAAAGCATCATTCTGATGTCATTTTGACTTTCTTTGGCTGGTTCGTGCGTGTTTCGTGTTCTTTGGGAGGCTGGTGGAGAGGGGCTTGGGCGTGGCCGTGACCTTTCATGCATAAGTTGGCGGGCGTCCGACGGGCGTCGCGGACGGAGACCAGACACCGCAACGCGCCGCGAGGCCGGCCACGCCACTGTGTGACGCATCATGACTATTCAAGGCGGGGAATCCTGGAATCGCGCGGCATTAATTCATGGCCGGTTTGCAAAATGGAAAAAGTGTCGCGTTTGCGAATGGGATTCCTGTGTTTGTGCACCGATTGCCGATTCAATCCCATTTCCGCGCTGTGCTGCCGCCCATGCGTCATTTCGTTTGCGTGGGCGCGGAGTTTGGAAAGGTACCCGTTGGCCCAAAATACCCCGTCGGATTGGGAATCGGGTCAGTGCGAACCTCGCTCCAATAAACATGCGAGTTGATATGTGTGTCATGACACAATTCCAATTTCGAACTTTTTCGTACACATTTGTTCGAAAGGCACGTCCGTGCAAAATTGTGTGTGTCCACGTTTTGCGTAGCAGGTTACATGAGATGAGGAAAGTCAGTGCATTTTCCAGCCATTTTCTTGCCATTTAGCGGTCATTTTTGGTCTCCGGTCACTTCCGGGTCATTTTCCGGTCATTTTTCGGTCATTTTCCGATCTTTTTTGGTCTCTGGTCACTTTCCGGTCATTGTCCGTTTTTTTTTGTTAAAAAAAACCTACGGATTTTCTTGCAGTGGATGTGTCGATTCACTCTGCCGGCTGCACGCGCTGCATGACAGGTTCATTCATGAGGCCGTGTGTCGAGTGCTCTAACACGTCGGACATCGCGACGCGTCGCGACGCATGACCTTTACCTTTGCATGTCAAAATCGATCCGTTCACCGGTGCCCACTCCACTTTTGTTTTGTCGTGGCGTGGAGGCATGGCTCTGGAACAGACCTCCTTCACCGGCTAAAATCAGGAAATGGAAAAAAAGTTTGGATAGGGTGTTGCACCTGCTGGTAGTTGAACCCGGGCCCGTTGTTGATTCAGGGCAGGGCAGGCAAATACAGGCGTGTCGCCTCTTTGCTGCCGCGAGGGTGTTGTTGCGGCTGGTGCGGTGCGAGTCTGGAGTACGTGTCGTTCTGTGTCGGATTCCGAACAGTGTGCTATGGTCGTTCTGTCTCTCTCGCACTCATGGGACGTCACGCATCGGTGCGAGAGAGACAGAGTGACGAAAACGGCTCTCAGTCTGCTGACGGGGCCCGTCATGCGCGCCGCCGTGCTGGGACGCCACGCGCCGCCCGGGACCGGGACGGGACCAGGCGAGGAGGTGGCAGCACCAGTGCACCAACCCCCGAGGACGCGCAGACGTGGAGGTCTATTGGATTGTATTGAAGGGGCCCTGGCCTGCCCGTCGCGCGACGCGGGGTGCCGGGGGATCCTCCTGTTACGAAGTTGGCACGCTACGCTACGCTACGCATGCGACCCGGGATGTAGCCCCAACGAGTTTTTAGGTGGCCGGGTTCCAGGCCAGGACGCGAACCGAAACAAGAAACGGATGGCTTTTTAATTACAGTTTCAGATTTTTGCAGAATTTTGGGTGAATGATGCGTTATTTGTGTTTTGACCTCACTAAGTGGGGCTCAAACCGAGCGTCTGACCCCACCAATCGATTGCTCTCCGAACGAAGAATCCATTGGTGGGGTCACACGCTCGGTTCGAGTCCTGTTTAGCGACTCTGGAGCTCAAACTGCGTCTAGAGGTTCGTTGGCTCGCGCCGACCTTCTTGCCCACTGTGCGTCTCGGGGAGCACTCCCCTCTTTCGGCCGCGCCGCCGCTGCCGCCCCGCTGGAGTGTGCTCACTGCACTCTTTCCCAAGATTGCTTTTCCCGAACACCCTTCGGAGGTGCCTGCGGAATGTATCGCTCTGATGGGCCGGCTGTAAGGGCTCGCCCAGTAAGCCTGGCCCTGGCCTGGCCCGCCGACCAGCACCACTTTTGCAGACCTCCCGAAACGCGACCCGCGTGCACTGGGTACTGCGTGAAGTGGGGGAGGGGTGATGTGATTCCCCCTCCCCTTCCCCCTGCCCCCGGAGAGCATTAAAGTGAAGGGGCTCGCCAGGCCTCCGTCTCGTCACGCTGCCAATTAGTGGTCGGGGAGGCAGGCCACAGGCAGCCAGCCAGCCAGCCAGCTTGTCTTTGGCCTGGTCAGGTGGAATTGGGCCTAGAATCGTGTCAATCGGATGCGGTGGTTAACAGCGTTTATCCACCGTAAGCCCCTCATTCTTTTGGGGGTAAGGCGGGAGGGGGCACACTCTCAACACTGCGAATGTCTTACGGTGATAGGCTGCACCACCGTATTGTGGTGGAAATTTTCTTCCTAATTCAAACAAAGTTTGTCAAAATATCTATAGGGTACAGTGAATTGTCAATGGTATGTTCGGTCAGCTGCACCACCATACTATCGAACATTTTCACCATAACATAGAGAGTCTTCACCAAACAACATTTAGAGTG